>NC_134363.1:147999589-148071788 GCF_048569485.1 Anomaloglossus baeobatrachus | reverse complement strand
GATTGCCGTCCTCTTTCTTCGGAGGCCCGCATGCATGATGCGTCTCCTACGTCATGCACACTAGCCGGCACTGAGGTCCTGCTCAAGACAGATCAAAATACTTTAGTGCGCATGCGCGAGTGGTCTTTAGCCGTTCCTCGTGCCTGCCCATTACAATTCTTTGATCTGCCCTCAGCAGGGTAGATTAAAGTGCGCCTACGCAGGACCACGATGTCTGCCTGTGTGGATTACGTAGACGCGTCATCCACAATGGCCTTGGTTGAAGGAGGACCGAGATTGCAGCAGAGAGAAAGGTGCTGGACCGGAGAGCAGTGACGCTCATCGGACTGGACCGCCCCCTAGGTAAAAGTATTATAAAAGTGATTTGTACGTTATACACAGCAGCCTGGGCTCTTATATACAGTATTCTAGAATACTGCATATAAGAGCTCACTCGTGGTGGGCGCAGGTTATAGCTGCCAAATCTGGTGACAGGTCCCCTTTAATAATAATGTAACTACAGTAATTGATTGTGTTACTTTTTTGTGCTAGTCATTTTTCTAGGTTTTTTTTTTTAAACTCGTTTTATTGAAGGTTAAGACATTACATTATAGGATGAGTCAGCAATTTGTACTTTACAAGAATACACGTATACTGTTTGATAAGCAGGGTAATAAAGCAGCAACAATTAAATCAACATCTATTACTTTCAATCTGGCCTGAGCACATTAATCATTGCAGAGGTGTCAGTTCGCGCAACATATCAATTCTGAGGCAAAAAGCCCATGCCAATAAGAGAGGCGCAACCCAGATTACAGAGATCTCGTTATCTCCCCAATACAGTATATCATAAATCACATATTTCTCCTTTCCACCCATCGGAGCACCATTAGTTATTATCACGCTAGTACCGACTGTAGGCTATCAGCTAGGGAGCCGGGTGATCCTCCGGTCAAGGGCGAACCCATCCAACTACCCCATATTTTGTCGAATTTATTTAAAGAACCTCTTATCTTATAAACATAGTGTTCTGACGGAATTATAGCATTTACCAATGCAATCCATGAGGCTCTAGTTGGAGGGTGGATGCCCATCCAGTTTAGTATAATGCCTTTCCGGGCCAAAAATAATACCTTTTTTATTAGCAAATTTTCATTTTGGGACCAGGAGCGTACATCCACCACCCCAAATAGACACAGAATTGGGCACAGAGCAACTCCTTTCTGAAGTATGGTGGAAAGAGTCGCTACAACCTCACTCCAATAGGAGAGAATGACCCGGCAGTCCCATATCATGTGCCAGAAATCAGCCCCGTCTCTCCCGCATCTCGGACAACCCATCCCCACCGAATTATTCGCCTTCTTCATCTTGTTTAGTCTCTGAGGAGTAATATAACTTTGGTGTATTATGTATAACTGAATCAGTCTATTATTGACTGCAGGAGAGACCAGCGTGTGGGATTCGACAATGTCGTCCCACGCTACATCATCAATTTCAGGGATCCTGGCACTCCACCTCTCCCGGACAGAAAGAGGACTATTCATGGCCTTGGCCCGGATAAGGGAGGAGTACAATTTGGAAATAAGGCCTCCAGGGCCCTGTGATCTGATAATTCCAATGATTAAAAAGGAAGAGAATCTAATCCCACGACCAGAGAACTGAGCCCGAAAGGCGTGCCTAATCTGGAGATACTGAAACCCATGAGATTCCGGCAGATCAAATTCTGCACGCAGTTGTGCAAAGGGGCGGAGTTCACCATCCCGGACCAGTGATCCCAGGGAGATTATTCCTCGATTCCTCCATTCACCAAACCCCGGCAGTCCACAAAAGTGTGGAAGGTCCAGGTTATCCCATAAGGGTATCTCAATTGACATATCATGAAAGCCGAAAATGGCTATAGCCTCTTTCTAGACCCTGGCCCCCAGTTTGTGTATTGGAAGGATCCGACCCTCAGGAGCCCTCTTGTGGTCTGCCAACAATGGCCATAGGAGATCCACACCTGTGAACTCTGCCAGGAGACCCTCCGGAGAACCCCTAACCCCAGGAAGTGTCCATTGTCCCAAATATTTCAATTGTCCGGCCAGATAGTATATGTACAGATCAGGAAGGGCCATACCCCCCATGTCCTTGGGTCTCTGTAATTTGGCCAACTGGACCCTTGACCTGGAAGAACCCCAGACAAAAGGTGATCATCAAAGATTCCAGGGACCGAAAGAAAGAGCGGGGAATCTGTACAAATACATGTTGGGTTATGTAAAGACACTTTGGTTGCACTATCATTTTAAGGAGATTAATCCTTCCCGCCACTGAGAGCGGGAGTTGGCTCCATCTATTAAATTTCTCCCCGAGGTGTGATAATAAGGGGGCAATATTTCTTGCTATCATCTCCGAAGGGCATCCAGTCAGTATAATCCCCAGGTATTTAAAATGATCCACCACTGGAACTCTACATATGTGGGTGTTCATCATTTCCTCCCTGTCCCGAGATAAGAAGAGGAGGTACGATTTTGACCAGTTTATTGACAGGCCCGAGAACTCCCCGAATCGGTCGATTAACTCTACGGCTCTAGGAATGGAGGAATCCGGATCAGACGCAAACAATAGCAGGTCGTCTGCATACAGAGACAAACGTTCATCACCCTTACGATGTCTCACTCCCCGGTAGATTGGGTCCGCCCGAATGCGCACTGCCAACGGTTCCATGGCAAGGGCGAACAGGAGAGGGGATAGAGGACATCCCTGTCTGGTTCCCCTCCCCAAAAGGGAAAGTTTCCGAAACTCCGCCTCCCACCTGAATGTTAGCAGTTGGAGCTTTATATATAATCTCAATCCATCTAATAAAATCGTTGCTGAAACCAAATGCCCGCAGCACCTCCAGCAGGTATGGCCATTCTATAGAGTCAAAGGCTTTGGCCGCATCCAGGGAGACCAGAGCCCAATCCTCCTCTAACTTGGTGCCCATCTGTAGAATCACCTGCGCCTTCCTCAGATTATCCGAGGTACTTCTACCCGGAATGAATCCAGACTGATCCTCATGTATTATGGAGGAGATCACTTTATTGAGTCTAGTTGCTAGAATTTTGGTAAGAATTTTGTAATCAGAGTTCAACAGAGAGATCGGTCTGTACGAGCCACAATCCAATGGGTCCTTATCTGGTTTCAATAGTAGCACAATGGTTGCCTCATAGAAGGAATCAGGTAACCGTCCCCTGCGGAACGAGGCCTCAGCCGTCTCCAGGAGAACTGGAGCCAGCTCCCCCCTATACTTGTCAAATATTTCAATCGGGAGTCCGTCTGGGCCAGACGCCTTACCCTTATTGAGGGCTCCCATCGCCTCCACCATCTCTTCCATGCTAATGGGCTCATCCAAGGCCGACCTCTGGGCCAAAGTCAATCTGGGAAACTCCATATCCCGCAAGTATTCAGTGATCTCCTCCCTTGACACAGTCAGTCTGGACCCATATAGGTTCCTATAGAAGTCCAGAAACACCTTCAGAATACCAGTGACGGAGGGGATTGATTCGCCACCGGGGTCTCTGATCTTAAGGACCGCAGGTGAGCTAGTGGATTGGCGCACCAGGAACGCTAGTAAACTACTAGATTGGTTCCCTTGCTCAAAATATCTCTGGTTCATGAAGAAGACATGCCTCTTAGCCTTATCTTGCAGGTACAAAAGATATTTCCTCCCAGCTTGCAGCCATTGAGATCTGTTTTCTTCAGAAGCGTCCGAGGTGTATCTATGTTCAAGCACTCTATTTTGGGTGGCCAGTTCCTCTTCCTCTCTGGCCGCCTGTTTCTTGACATAAGAGATAGAGGAGTGACAGCATCCCCTCAAATACGCCTTAAGCGCGTCCCAATAGGCCGAGTGATTCTCTTCCACGGAGTTCGTCTCGGTGTATGCCCTGAGCTGATCAGGAATCCTATCATTGGTACCAAAGAGTGACAGCCACCAAGGGTTAATCTTCCGTGACACTTTACGAGATTTACATCCTTCCCATTTAATACTGACAAATACCGGGGAATGGTCTGATACTGATCTGGGTAGATGACACACCGATTGTATATGGGCACAGACTCTCTCATTTCCACAAATGTAATCAATTCTAGATAATGAGTTTTTCCCTACGATGCTGAAGTTGGTTTCTTATTCGTCCAGTTTCTTATTCGGGGCTGAAGTTGGTTTCTTATTCGGCAATTTAGTTTTTTCAATTTTTTATGCATTTATCAACAAAAATGACACATCACAATAATAAAATACAATGCACTGATGTGCCCTAATATACATACACTCAAAACCAGCTGCAAAAATTATAAAACTGGCAAAAAAATGGGCATCAAAGTGGGCACCGAAGTATGTTAGTGAAAGGGTTAAATGGCTTTGGGCCACTGATCTAACACCACAATTGCATATCTAGTGATGCCTCTAATCAAACTCAAGTGTCTCCAGCCTGGCCCAAAGGGGTTCTGGGCATCAAAACTGGCATCAAAGTGGGCACACAGCCAATTTTCACAGATTTGAATAAGTAACTGGTGTTTTTGAGGGGTTAAATGGCTTTGGGTCACTGATCTCACAACACATTTACATACCTAGTGATGCCCCACATCAAATTCAGATCACTCCAGCCTGGCCCAAACAGGTTCTGGGCATCAGAACTGGCATCAAAGTGGGCAAAATCCCAGTTTTCACAGATTTGATTAAGTAACTGGTGTTTTTGAGGGGTTAAATGGCTTTGGGCCACTGATCTCACACCACATTTACATACCTAAAGATGCCACACATCAAATTCAGATCAATCCAGCCTGGCCCAAACAGGTTCTGGGCATCAGAACTGGCATCAAAGTGGGCAAAATCCCAGTTAGATTTGAATAAGTAACCGGTGTTTTTGAGGGGTTAAATGGCTTTGGGTCACTGAAATCACACAACATTTACATACCTAGTGATGCCACACATCAAATTCAGATCACTCCAGTCTGTTTGGGCCAGGCTGGAGTGATCTGAATTTGATGTGTGGCATCACTAGGTATGTAAATGTGGTGTGATATTGTGTCGCCCTGGGCAAGCCAG
This sequence comes from Anomaloglossus baeobatrachus, assembly GCF_048569485.1. Classification (NCBI taxonomy): domain Eukaryota; kingdom Metazoa; phylum Chordata; class Amphibia; order Anura; family Aromobatidae; genus Anomaloglossus; species Anomaloglossus baeobatrachus. The sequence goes on along the minus strand of NC_134363.1, from coordinate 148,066,744 downwards.
GGGACACAGGTCACACACCACCACACCCTACATCCCAGCTAGGAACACCACAGCTAACCGAAAATCCTTGTTGCCTTCCTCCAGAGGCTGATGATTCACACCAGGGGGTGGGCCAGGCGGTTGGCTCCGCCCACCAAGGAGGACACAGCTCTGGAGGCGGGAAAAACCAGGCAGTCAGCTCAGGGAAGAGCTTGAGAACAGTTAGGGGAGTGAAGGAGTAAACAGCTAAGATGAGCTAAGGAAGTGAAAGTGAAGGAAAGAAAAGTGGTAAAGGAGGAAAGCAAGTGAGGTGACAAGAAGGAAGGAAAGCCTGAAGGGTCCAGCTTTGTGTAGGGCCAGGTCAGCAAGGTCAGCAACGGCGGTGACTGTCTGGAGGGGGACCGTTTGGAAGTTCCTGGAAGGACCCCGTTGGCTGTGTGCCCAGCGGTCTGGAGCAGTGTTCCGAAGGACAGTCAGCACCAGGGCAGGGGCCTCTCGGACCCCGGCAAGGCTAGGAGTCGCCAAATTTGCCGAATCCGTCAGTGACGGGGACGCAGATCCCCCAACAACAAAGTCCCGATTGAAGGCAACAGCTCAACCATTACAGGGGAGACACCGCCACCGCCAAGGCACCAGTTTCCCCAGGGCCAGCGCCTGCGGGCAAAGAGTAGAGCTCCCCCGGTCCAGCTTGAAGCCGGGGAGCGGGTTACCGGTGGGGACCCATCGCAACCACAAGTACACCAAGGTGCAAGGAAAAGGGACATCACCGTCACCTACTGGGAGAGCAAGTGCAGCCGTCCGTGGGACCGTCTATCCAGCCGTTTGGTTTACCGTAAAAACTGTGTCACGTCTCAGGCTGAGTGAGTACCACAGTGCCGCAAGGCACAGCGCTGACCCCGCGTCCCTGCGCCCACCAGGCCCTGCACCTCCATCACCATCACCGGGCCCCGGGATCACCAACCCCTACCCACGGAGGGGGCAACACAACACCTGGCTGCTCCGCATCACCATCCCCGGGAGCCCCGTATAGAGCAGCGGTGGTGAAATCACCACAACCGTGGGTGGCGTCACGGACAATAATCATCCCCACACCCAACAAACCCCCTTTCACTCACGGGCGAGGAGTGCCGCTCGAGAAACCCCCGGGATCCGGCCCACCACTCGAGCCACCACTGAGCAGCAGCCGCCGGACCCGAGCAGAAGGGGTGAGCATAGTGTGTGCTGACACCCTCCTCCCCGCCCGCGACAATATCAGTGGCCCAAAGCCATTTAACCCCTCAAAAACACTGGTTACTTATTCAAATCTAACTGGGGTTTTGCCCACTTTGATGCCAGTTCTGATGCCCAGAACCTGTTTGGGCCAGGCTGGAGTGATCTGAATTTGATGTGTGGCATCACTAGGTATGTAAATGTGTTGTGAGATCAGTGGCCCAAAGCCATTTAACCCCTCAAAAACACTGGTTACTTATTCAAATCTGTGAAAACTGGGGTTTTACCCACTTTGATGCCAGTTCTGATGCCCAGAACCTGTTTGGGCCAGGCTGGTGTGATCTGAATTTGATGTGTGGCATCACTAGGTATGTAAATGTGTTGTGAGATCAGTGGCCCAAAGCCATTTAACCCCTCAAAAACACTGGTTACTTATTCAAATCTGTGAAAATTTGCTTTGTGCCGACTTTGATGCCAGTTTTGATGCCCAGAACCCCTTTGGGCCAGGCTGGAGACACTTGAGTTTGATTAGAGGCATCACTAGATATGCAATTGTGGTGTTAGATCAGTGGCCCAAAGCCATTTAACCCTTTCACTAACATACTTCGGTGCCCACTTTGATGCCCATTTTTTTGCCAGTTTTATAATTTTCGCAGCTGGTTTTGAGTGTATGTATATTAGGGCTCATCAGTGCATTGTATTTTATTATTGTGATGTGTCATTTTTGTTGATAAATGCATAAAAAACTGAAAAAACTAAATTGCCGAATAAGAAACTGACGAATAAGAAACCAACTTCAGCCCCGAATAAGAAACTGGACGAATAAGAAACCAACTTCAGCATTGTTTTTTCCCTGAGGTATAACATGTATATTCTCTCAGTACTGGGTTAAAAAACCGCCACATGTCGCACCATCCCACCTCCTGGAGGAATGCACTCAATCTAGTTTGCATCGTAGGGGAGATCGGGACCTGTCGGGTGTTGAATCTGTCCAGTCCCGTGTTATTAATCAAATTGAAGTCCCCCATGCAGAGCACCAAGGCTTGTGGGAATTGCGAGGCAAACTTAGCCGCCTCATATAGAATCGAGATTCCCGCTGCAGGGGGGATGTATACGGCTAAGACCACTATCATAACACCATCGATATGAGCCTGGATAAACACATACCTCCCATCAGTATCGTTTATAATCTTACCCGGGTCCCACCGCAGTGCTTTGTGGACTAGTACCGATACTCCCCTAGAATATGAGGAATGAACAGAGTGAGCTGACCATTGAACCCAAGGCTTCTGAAGCACTCCAGTGGTTTCCAACAATAAATGGGTCTCTTGTAAACATACAATCTGAGCTTTGGATTTTTTGATATGTGCGAATACTGCCGCCCGTTTCCTGGATGTGCCCAGCCCCCTAACATTCCATGTCATTAAGCTTGAAGCCATTGAAATGTATCTCTTATTGGATTAATAGAGAAATGTCAAAAACTTAACCCACAGTAGAACTTGGGCAAACGTACCCTTAAATACAAACTATCGGTTGCACACACAACCGACAAGAACTGGTCCAGTAGTGTGACCAGGAGAGAGTGTCCCTAGTAACAACCAGGGTGAACCAACGTGGCTAGATGGTGTACTTGGTACGGGGGTGTCCTCGAAACAAGGACTTAAGCTTCTCCTGCAGTCCAACGTAATGAATTACCCTGCAACATAGCCTATTAATCGTACGTGGGTAAGAGAACCCAGAGTGAATGGGCATAGAAATAGGGGAGCGGAAAGAAAGAAAAGAAAAAAAAAAAAAGAAAGGGGGGGGGGGGGGGAGGGGTGAGAAAGAGAGAAAAGGGCAAGGGAAGAAGAGAGAGAAGAGAAAATAAGATGAGGGTGAGGAGGAGAGAATATAGAAATATAAAGCTGGGTTCACACTAAACGACAGCGACAACGACGTCGCTGTTACGTCACCATTTTCGGTGACGTAACAGCGACCTTGTAAGTCGCTGTTATGATCGCTGCTTAGCTGTCAAACACAGCAGAAGCAGCGATCATAACGTCGCTGTGTTACATGTTCAGAGAGCAGGGAGCCGCGCATAGCGCTGGCTCCTTGCTCTCCTACAGTACACATCGGGTTAATTAACCCGATGTGTGCTGCAGCTACATGTCACAGTTCAGAGAGCAAGGAGCCGCGCGCACTGCTTAGCGCTGGCTCCTTGCTCTCCTTGCTACAGTATACATCGGGTTAATTACCCGATGCATACTGCAGCCACATGTCACAGTGCAGGAGCCGGCACTAGCAGCAAGAGCGGCGGAGGCTGGTAACCAGCGTAAACATCGGGTAACCAGGGAAAGGACTTCCCTTGGTTACCCGATGTTTACGCTGGTTACAGCTTACCGCAGCTGCCAGTGCCAGCTCCTGATCGCTTCATTTCGTCGCTCTCTCGCTGTCACACACAGCGATGTGTGTGTCACAGCGGGAGAGTGACGACCAAAAAATGAAGCTGGACATTCAGCAACGACCGGCGACCTCACAGCAGGGGCCAGGTCGTTGCTGGATGTCACACACAGCGACAGCGACGGGACGTCGCTGCAACGTCACAGAAAATGGTGACGTAGCAGCGACGTCGTTGTCGTTGTCGCTGTGTGTGACACCAGCTTAAGAAGGAGAAAGGTAACGGAGGGCATACTGGGTGGAAACTGGGGGAGAGAGATGAAGGTTGAAGAGAGAAGCTGGAGAGAATAGCAAGAGAAGACTTAGAGGTAGATAGGGAGTAAGATAGCCAGAAGGGGTAGGGGGATGTGATAAAAGAGGCTGAGGGATTAAACAAATAAGTGAGACTGAGAGGGGGGAAGAAGAGATAGAAGTGTAAAGAAAATGGGAGGAGAACTTGCAGGTAACCCCAAATTATAAGTTATTATCATGTATGGTGACCTTAAAAACCTTAATATAGCTCTAAAGACAAAATTCAACATCCTGAACTTAAGTGCGTTGCCAAATACTGCGAGCCCAGAGTGAAGTCCCATTTTGGATCGCAAGATGCAGGATAATACAAGATCGCATGAAGGTGATCATGGTACCGCAGCAGCGGTCTGGCACATGCCCCGCCTGAAGTCAGCTCAATCCGGTCCCATCAGCGACGAGAATTCCAGAGCTCAAACTGGGCTTAGTAATGATCGCAGTGAACCCAGGTCCCGTCACTCAGAGGTGCGACCTCCAGCTACCCAGCCACGAGGGGGGCCAACCTGGAGACCGGCACAATGGAAGGCCAATAATAAACGCATCCAGTAGCACACATGCTTCCGGGGGTCGCAAGCGCACCAGCGCATCCTGATAGGATCGTCAACTTCTCAACAAACTGGAACCAAAAGAGCCGGACGCGGACGCAACTGCGATCCCGAGCACCGCTCCACTCGTAAGGCAGAAGGGATGAAGGAAACAAAAATATTTCGCGCCTTCAATATCTAGGGACGCCGAATTTCAGCATAGGGTGATCCTAAAACGATCGCAACAGCGATTTCAGGCGTCCCAGGAAGAAGAATCGTATTACCGACCTTACTCCAAAGGAGATGAAATAAGCGAATCAGAGCCGCGACGCCAACACAACAGCAACCCTCCCGGCATCGCCCATGGCCGTAACGCATCAGCGCTTCCTCTTCAGCGTGTTGATCCAGTCATCCGCCTCCGCAGGAGAAGTAAAGAACAGGGATCGCTCTTGATGAACCACTCTGAGACGGGCTGGGAAGATCATGGAGTAAGCAATTTGGTGATCTCTAAGGCGTTTTTTCACCTGAATGAAGGATGCCCTCGTTTTCTGGAGAGACGCAGAGAAGTCAGGGAAGATCAGTATGGGAGCATTATTGTGTAGGATCGGGCCTTTGCGTCGCGCCGCACCAAGGTTCGCATCGCTATCTCTGCTGCTCAACAGTCGGGCCAGGAGAGGTCTAGGCTGCGCTCCCGGGGGAGGAGGTCTGGCCGGTACCCGGTGGGCTCTTTCTATAGCGAATGCCGCGGACAGCGTCGCATCAGGGAAAGTTTCAGAGAGCCATGCTTCCAAGAACTTACATGGGTCGCTCCCTTCTGCCCTCTCTGGCATCCCCAGAATTCTTAAATTATTGCGACGCAGGCGATTTTCCAGATCATCAGCCCTCTGCGCCCAGTTGTTTGCCGCGCTTTCCAGAGAGGACAATCTGCCCGGCGTCGCTCTTGCGTCGTCTTCCAGCGTGGAGATCCGCTGCTCAGTCTCCTTTACCCGCTCTCTCAGATTTTGCAGGTCCAGCCGGAGGAGACCCACATCGATCTTAACCTCATCGATTTTGCCCGTCAGAGACACTTTTGAATCCTGGATCGCCGCAAGTAATTGCGAAGTAACTTGCTGCAAGGTTAGCTCCTGCGATTCCTTGGATCCGGCCTCCATGATCTCCTCCTCCTCCGCCTCACTGGATTCCCGCTCTGCCTGCTTGCCGGCGCCATCTTACTGGGAGTCCCGGGCAAACTTCTTCAGCTTCTCAGCCGCCGCTGCGCTGCGACCTCTGCTCATGGTACCGATCAGAATGCTCACCGCACCGCAGGTAATCCGGAGGTGTATTTAGGCACCAATTTCGGCAGGATTAATAATATTTATCAGCGTTGGACTGCGGAGCTGCTCTCAGATGCGACCGCTCATGCTGTCTGCTGGCCACGCCCCCCATTTTTCTAGGTTTATGCAAACACATAGGGGCCACAGGTTCAGCAAGCGTGGTGTGGCGCATGCCCGTGCTGCAACTATATAATACGCTCGTCTGGATGGGCCCTAAAAGAGTTCTACATGTTTCTATTTCATCTAATAATCCAAATTATTTTATAACCCAGGTCCCTTTGATACCAAATTTTCTAGAGTTGCAATTGTAAAAAAAAAAACAAAAAAAACCCCACAATAAAGTTGGAAAAACAATAAAGACCCATATACAAACAGCCACAGTATAATAGCAAATATACCTTGTAAAAACCTTTTGTAGCTACTGACTGCAGAACCCTGATAGAGGAGGAGGAGGAGGAGGAGCGGCGGAGGGAATGAGGGAGGGATTTAACCCCATAGCGACGGCCTAACGTCTCAAGACGTCGGAAAAACAGGGTACTTATTCTGTTCCGACGTCTTGAGACGTCAGGCCGGAAAAAGCTTGTAGCGCCCCCCAGTGACGAAAAATCTCGGGGGTTTCAGCTACCGGAGGTATCTGAGACCCCCAAGATTATGAATCGGGGTGTTTTTTTTGGACCCCGTTAATGCGATCGCCGGTATACACCGTATACCGGCGACAACATTAAAAAAAAAAAAAATGGCCGGTAAAATTGATTTATTTCTCATCTGACGTGATCAAACATGTCAGATGAGAAATAAATATAATCCTCTAGTGCCCCCAAAGCCCCCGGTACCGGAGAGTCCCCCCACCACCCCTACCCCCCCTCCGGAAAATCCAAGATGGCGCCGACGCGCGCTGAAAACTGCCGCCGCCGTCTGCTCTGCATTCATTTCCCTCCGATCTGAAATGATCAAACATTTCAGATCGGAGGGAAATGTCCTCCCCCTGACCCCTCCTCCGGTACACCGGAGATCTCTGGTCCCCGGCGCCCCCTCCGGTCTCCAGAGCCGCCTCCCCCCTCCCCCCTCCGGAGCGTGGAAAATGGCGGCCGCATTCATCCTACTCTTTCTGCCGCATGTGACACGTCACATGCGGCAGAAAGTTGTCCCCAGGTCCCCCCGTCACCCCCCGTCACCCCCCCCAGCCCCCGGTCATACGTTACCTGGCTGCTGGTGCTCCGGCCCCGCGATCACGCCGCCTCCTTCTCTTGAATGCTGGCGGCGCATGCGCAGACAGCGGCTGTCAGCTGGATCCCTGAAAGCAGGGACGCTGACGTCGCTGCTGCAGTAGGCTGCTCCACTGTGGACCGGGGGAGGGTGAGTGCAGTAATCTGCAGACACACTCCTCACATGGAGAGCCTGCTGTTCTAGAAAATGGGGGGTACGTTCTGTGAGCGTGCCCCTCATATTCTAGAATGAGGTTACTGCAGGTCACTCTGCCCTAGGTTGGACCGGGGCAGTGTGAGTGCAGTATTCTCAGATTACTGCACCCACACTGCTCATGGAGAGCTTGCTCTTCCAGAAAATGGGGGATACGTTCCCTGAACGTGCCCCCCATATTCTAGAAGATCAAGAGACGGCGTGGGACCTCAAAAATGGATTACAGCGACCGAAATTTATTTATTTACAATAAATTGGTAAAAGAGGAATGTTTCGGGGAGTTTTTTTTCAAATAAATTTTTTTTTTGTCTTTATTTTTTTCTATTTCTTGACTGGGTTAGTGATGTCGGGTATCTGTTCAGATGCCGTGACATCACTAACCCCAGGGCTTGATGCCAGGTGACATTACAGCTGGTATCAACCCCATATATTACCCCGTCTGCCACCGCACCAGGGCGCGGGATGAGCTGGAGCGAAGCGCCAGGATTGGCGCATCTAATGGATGCGCCACTTCTGGGGCGGCTGCGGCCTGCTATTTTTAGGCTGGGAAGAGTCCAATAACCATGGCTCTTCCCACCCTGAGAATACCAGACCCCAGCTGTCTGCTTCACCTTGGCTGGTGATCTAATTTGGGGGGACCCCACGTTTTTGTTTTTTTTTTAAAAAACGCCTGGGGAGCCCTCCAAATTGATCACCAGCCAAGGTGAAGCTGTCAGCTGTGGTTTGCAGGCTACAGCTGTCTGCTTTACCCTAGCTGGCTATCAAAAATAGGGGGGACCCCACGTCGTTTATTTTAATTATTAATTTTTTGGGGGGCTAAATACAAGGCTAGGCACCCTTTAGTGCCACATGAAAGGCACTAAAGGGCGCCAGCTTAGAATATGCAGGGGGTGGGACGTTATATTTGTTTGACATCTATCCATTCATCCATTGTAGCATTTTAGGCTGTGCGCCCACAATCGGGATTTGCAGCGTTTTGGGCGCAGAGTGTTTTCCCTGCGTCCATAACGCTGCATTGTGCAGTAGAAGCACAGTGGAAGGATTTTTAGAAATCCCATGGCCAATGTGCTTGCCCAATGTACTTCTCTTCTCCGCAGCATAAACCGACCTGTGGCGGCAGCTTCCCGAGCCTCAGCATGTCAATTTATGCTGCGGAGATGAGTGTTCTCTGCAGGTAGCATAGAGCTCCACAGCGGCCTGAACCCAAATCGTGGGCATGGGCAGCTGCGTTCTCCCGTGGACAACACTCACATCTCTGCAGGAGGCTGACACTGTGTACTAGACGCCGTGTCGCTGGATCATGGCCACATAGCCTAAAAGTGAGACATTTGTTGCTACAGCAACATTTTTGTGAAGTACCTGTGGATTCAAAATGCTACTATACTCCTGAATAAAATCCAGTTTCCAAAATGGAGTCACTTGTGGGGGGTTTCTAATGTATAGGTACCCAAGGGGCCCTGCAAATGTGACATGGTGCCCGCAATTTATCTCAACTTTTCCAGAATTCAAATGGTGCTCCTTCCATTCCAAGCCCTCCCATTTATCCAAACAGAGGTTTTTGGCCACATGTGGGGTATCCCTGTGCTCATAAGACATTGGATAACAACCTGTTGGGTCCACGGTTTGTTATTGTCTCTTGAAAAAGTGAGAAATTTGATGCTGAAGCAACATTTTTGTGAAAAAAATGAAAATGTTCAATATGGCAACCTAAGCTTATCAAAATCTGTGAAGTATTCGTGGATTCAAACTGCTCACTATACACCTAGATAAAAGCCTTGAGGTGTCTTGTTTCCAGAATGGAGTCACTTGTGGGGGACAGCCACTGTTTAGGCACCTCAGGGGCTCTCCAAATGCAACCTGGCGTCCGCTATTGATTCCAGCCAATTTTGCAGTCAAATGGCACTCCTTCCCTTCCGAGCCCTGCTGTGCACCCAAACAGTTGATTTCCACCACATATAAGGTATCGCCAAACTCAGGAGAAATTGCACAATAAATGTTATGCTGAATATTTTCCTTTTACTCTTGGTAAAAAAAAAAGCTACCTGGTTGAAATAACAATTTTGTGGTAAAATTTTATTATTTTTTTTTCATGGCTCAACGTTATAAAATTCTGTGAAGCACCTGGGGGTTCAGGGTACTCACCAAACATCTAGATAAATTCCTTGAGGGGCCTAGTTTCCAAAATGGGGTCACTTGTGCGGGGTTTCTGCTGTTTAGGTACCTTAGGGGTCCTCCAAATGTGACATGGTGCCCGCAATCTTTTTCAGCCAAATTTCATTTCCAAAATTCAAATATTGCCCCTTTCGTTCCAAGCCCTCCCATTTGTCCAAACAAAGGTTTCAGACCACATGTGAGGTATCACCGCGCTCATAAAAAAGTGGTTAACAAACCTTGAGGTCAAATTTTTGGAATTACCTCTTGAAAAAGTGAGAAAATTGATGCTAAAGCAACATTTTTGAGAAAATTATTAAAATTTTCAATATGACAACGTAACGTTAACAAAATCTGTGAAGTACCTGTGGATCTAAAATGCTCACTATACCCCTAGATAGAATCCTTGAGGGGTCTAGTTTCCAAAATGGTGTCACTTGAGGGGTTTCTTCTGTTTAGGTACCTTAGCGGACCTGTAAATGCAACATGGTGCCCGCAATCTATTTCAGCCAAATTTGCTTTCCAAAATTCAAATATTGCTCCTTCTGTTCCGAGCCCTCCCATTTGTCCAAACAGAGGTTTCTGATCACATGTGGGGTATCGGCGTGCTCATAAGAAAGTGGGGAACAAGTTTTGGGGTCCATTTTGTTGTGTTATTTCTTCTAAAAGTGAATAAATTTGGGTTAGAGCAACATTTTTAGGTAAAATTTAATTTTTGCTTTTTTTCATTCCACATTGCTTTTGTTCATGTGAAGCACCTGAAGGGTTAATAAACTTCTTGAATGTGGTTTTGAGTACTTTGGGGGGTGCAGTTTTTAGAATGGTGTCACTTTTGGGTATTTTCTATCATCTAGGCCTCTCAAAGTCACTTCAAATGTGATGTGGTCCCTAAAAAAATGGTTTTGTAAATTTTGATGTAAAAATGAGAAATCGCTGATAAACTTTGAACCCCTCTAACTTCCTAACAAAAAAAAATTTTGTTTCCAAAATTGGTCTGATGTAAAGTAGATAAGTGGGAAATGTTATTTATTAACTATTTTGTGTCACAGAAATCTCTGGTTTAACGGTATAAAAATTCAAAAGTTGAAAATTGCAAAATTTTCAAAATTTTTGCCAATATTCAATTTTTTTCATAAATAAACGCAAAAAATATTGTCCTAAATTTGGTACTAACATGAAGTCCAATATGTGACGAAAAAACAATCTCAGAATCACCGGGATCCGTTGAAGCGTTCTAGAGTTATAACCTCATAAAGTGACACTGGTCAGAATTGCAAAATTTGGTCTGGTCATTAAGGTGAAAATTAGCTCCGTCACTAAGGGGTTAAATCTGAGCAATTTGCTAATATTATTTGTCAAGAACTTTGCCCGGAGGTACAGCAAATATCAATAAGTTGTGTACAATGTGAAGAGGACAAAGTACAATGTCTAAAGGCCCAGCTGGAATAATAACAGACCAAAAAGAATATGAAAGCAAAGCTGATTTATGAGACAAAGATCTAGAAGAAACCTGTAGGGAATCCTTTGCAAGCAACACCTGCCTGAAGTCTGGAAGCCATGGACGTCACCGAACTCTGGCTTCCTCCCTTGTGATGCTTTGCCGGCCTTTACTGCAGTGTCTTTGGTTGTTGCTTGGTTGTGCGTCCTTCTGCCTAAGGCTGCTTTCACACATCCAGTTTTTGCAGTGCGGCACAATATGGCGCTTTGCAGAAAAAACGCAATCGTTTTTTTTTTTGCCGCCGATTGCGTTTTTTCCGCATAGACTTGCATTAGCGCTGTATTGTGCCGCATGGCCTTGCGTTGCGTCCGGCATATTTAGCCCATGTGGCGGCTGGAAGGAACGTTGCCTGGCATGTTTTTTTGTGCGGCGAAAAATCCGCATTGCGCCGGATCCGGCGCGATTTACAATGCAAGCCTATGGACGCCGGATGCGGCAAAAATCGCATCCGTCCCCGGATGCGTTTTTTTTGCACTGCGCATGCTCAGTATCAAGCCGCATCCGTCAAAAAACAGACGGGTCGCATGGAAAAACGTATGCAAAGGATCCGGTTTTTCCGCCACATCCGTTGCATAGGTTTTTGAGCTGGATTGAGGCGCACTGCAAAAACCGGATGTGTGAAAGCAGCCTTAAAGGGAACCTCTCAGGTGCAATATGCATCCGGGACCACGAGCAGTTCTGGGTGTATATTGCTAATCCCTGCCTAACAATCCCTGTATCTAGTAGTATAGATAAAGAGATCTATAGAATTTTTTTTTCTAAAGATCCCATATGATATGCTAATGAGGCCAGAGACTAGTCCCCTGGGCGTTACTTCCCCTGGATAGTCGGCCCCCTTAGCATGTTAGCACAACCACAGGGGCATACTATCATGCTAATGAATGTGCAGCGTCAGAGGAAGGTCACACTCACCTCTCCACTGCCATCGCGTCCGAGTCCTGATTTCGGCTCAGTGCACATGACCCCGGAGTTTCGGTCATGTGCACTGCATGGGTTTGAAGCCAGGACTCACACACCCAGCTTCATAGTGCGCATGACCGAAAATCCGGGATTCTGTGCACTGAGCCGAAATCAGGGAAACGATGGCAGCAGAGAGGTGAGTGAGGTCATCCTGTGACGCTGCACATTCATTAGCATGCCCACAGGGGTGTACTAACATGCTAAGGCGGCCGACTATCCAGGGGAAGTAACTCCCTCACAACCAGTCCCTGCGCTCATTACCATGTGATAAAAGATATTTAGAAATACTTTTTCTAAAGATCCCTTTATCTATGCTGCTAGATAAAGGGATGGTCAGGCAGGGATTAGCAATATACACTCAGAACTGCTCGTGGTTCTGGGCACATATTGGACCTGACAGGTTCCCTTTAAGTTTTGTCTTAAGCATGTGAAACACAGCTCGATGGGGTTGACATCTGGTGATTGACTTGTCCATTGCAGAATATTCCACTTCTTTGCATTATAAACTCCGGTGTTGCTTTTGCAGCATGTTTTGGGTTATCGTCCATCTGTCTGTGAAGCGCTGTCCAATCAATATTTCTGCATTTGGTTAATCTGAGCAGAAAGTCTCGGCCTGTCCACTTCAGGAGTCATCCGGCTGCTTCTGTCTTCAGTCACATCATCAATAAATATTAGTTCCCCAAGGCCATTGGAAGCCATGCAAGCCGGGCCATCACACTACCTCCCCATGTGTTACAGAGGATGTGCTGTGCTCTGGATCAGGAGCCACTATAAGCCTTCTCCAGACTTTCTTCTTCCCATCCTTCTGGTACAGGTTGATCTTTGTTTCATCTGTCCACAGGATGCTTTTCTAGAACTAGGTGGCTTCTCTAGATGTTTTTGGTCAACGTTTAATCTGGCCTGTCTATTTTTAAGGCTGATGAATGGTTTGCACCTTTCTCTGGATTTGTTCTCATGAAGGCTTCTTGTTATGGTGGACTTAGATACTGATAGACTTTTGTCATTGAGAGTGTTCATCACTTGGGTGGATGATGTGAAGGGGTTTTTGTCACCATGGAAAGGATTCTACAATCATTCACCACTGTTGTGCTCTGTGGACGTCCAGGTCTTTTTGACTTACAAGCTCACCAGTGCTTATCCCCCCCCCTTCCAAATTTACCAAACAAACAAGCTTCTGATTGACCGTGCTTGTCCCCTTGAGTAAGTGCTGCCTAAAGTCAGCCGGTGTGCGGAAATGCACACCAACACCGACGAGTCCAGCTCTGTCCACACGGTGTCCGGAAGCGGTCTGCTCCATGGCTCTTCTCTGCTGACGCCACTCGCTACACCGGTAGTTTTCCGCGTGGCTTCAGAAAAAAGGAATTAGATGATAGAATGCATCCCGCCATTGTTTGCAGGAGCAGTTGGGACAGGCTAAAGGGGGCTTTACACGCTACGATATCGTTAATGTTTTATCGTCGGGGGTCACGTTGTTAGTGATTCACATCCGGCGTCATTAACGATATCGCAGCGTTTGACACTTACCAGCGACCTTAAGCGACCTCAAAAATGGTGAAAATCGTTCACCATGAGAGGTCGTCCCAAAACCAAAAGTCGGTAAGGGTTGTTTATCCAGGTGGTTCATCGCTCATGTGGCAGCATACATCACTCTGTGTGACACCGCAGGACCGAGGAACGTCTCCTTACCTGCCGCCGGCCACAATGCGGAAGGAAGGAGGTGGGCGGGATGTTACGTCCTGCTCATCTCCACCCCTCCGCTCTGATTGGCCGGCCGCTTAGTGACGTCGCTGTGATGCCGAACGTCCCTACCCCTTGAAGGAGGGATTGTTCGGCAGTCACAGCGACGTCGCTGACCAGGTAAGTGCGTGTGACGCTGCCGTAGTGATAATGTTCGCTACGGCAAAGAAAACATGATATCGCACACACGACGGGGGCGGGTGCTTACACGCTCGTTATCGCTAGCAATATCGTAGCGTGTAAAACCCGCTTAAGCCCCCTATATCAAGGTATGCCTAGTTTAAAATACATTTTGCTTAGGGGGAGGAAACCATTTCTATGTATTGCTCCTGGCCTAAGATACTAGATGCAGTATATCAGAGGTGGTCGGTCGTCTACTAAGCAAGCGGCGCAGCGCTTACAGTAGTTTTCCATAGGGCTTGTAAGTACTGCTCTGAAGCTGGCAGTCTCCATACACTCCACTTGGGCGGCGTCTGTTTAAATGTGCCATCCAGCGGCACTAAAACGCCAATTGGTAAACCTTTACCGATCAGCAGTCATTTCATAGCCTGTTTACACAGGCAGACTGCGGTAAACGATGCGCACTGAACGATCTGCAGTAGATCGCCCCGTGCACTGTTCTCGTCAGTGAGTCCTGCTTACAAATGTTGATGCACCGCTGAGAACGATGGTGATTTTTGCACTTCTCTGAAGATCATTTCACCCTACTGTTCGTTTGTCAGGTGATCAGCGGCCTGTTTACACTGAAAGATTAACGCTTGTTCACAATTCACTTTCAGCGCAAATACAGCTTAATTCATTTCCAGCAATCCACTGATATGTTATCATCTTTGCTACATTTACAATCAGAAAACATCTAAAATTAACTTACTAGTTAGTTATTAATTAATATTCTAAGATTAGGGTGCGCTCACACGGCAAATACATATACTTATAAAGCTTTTATGTGACAGAAGCTAAAAGTGTGTCTGACAGGTATAGCTGTTATTTTAATGTACCGAAGAGTGAAGTCAATCACAATATTGATGTCAATAATAAAGAATGAGATGATTGTGCACATGCCCGGTCTCATCTAAATTAATCCTGATGGCGGTGTGCATACATTTATGTACAAAATATATACTACAATGGGTACAGATCAGACCCCTTTAAATTTTTCACTCTGTTTCATTGCAGACATTAATGTACACTCTGCACCCATCCCCCATCTGGACAGAAAAAAACAGAAATGTACAAATGTTTGCAAATTTATTCAACAAGAAAAAGTGAAATATCACATGGTCATAAGTATTCCGACCCTTTGCTCAGACACTCATATATAAGTTCCATGCTGTCCATGTCCTTGTGATCCTCCTTGAGATGGTTCTACTCCTTCATTGGAGTCCAGCTGTGTGTAATTACCATATCTTTCGGACTATAAGGCTAAGGGTACCTTCACACTTAGCAATGCAGCAGCGATCCGACCAGCGATCTGACCTGGTCAGGATCGCTGCTGCATCGCTACATGGTCGCTGGTGAGCTGTCAAACAGGCAGATCTCACCAGCGACCAGTGAACAGCCCCCAGCCAGCAGCGACGTGCAAGCGACGTTGCGCTTGCACGGAGCCGCCGTCTGGACGCTGCGGAGACTGGTAACTAAGGTAAACATCGGGTATGGTTACCCGATGTTTACATTAGTTACCAGTGTGAGCAGGGAGCAGGGAGCCGCGCACACTAAGCGCTGGCTCCTTGCTCTCCTAGCTACAGTACACATCGGGTTAATTAACCCGATGTGTAATGCAGCTACATGTGCAGAGAGCAGGGAGCCGCGCACACTGAGCGCTGGCTCCTTGCTCTCCTAGCTGCTGTACACATCGGGTTAATTAACCCGATGTGTACAGCAGCTACATGTGCAGAGAGCCGGAGCCGGCAGCACAGGCAGCGTGAGAGCTGCGGAGGCTGGTAACTAAGGTAAATATCGGGTAACCACCTTGGTTACCCGATGTTTATCTTGGATACAGCTTACCTCAGCTGTCAGACGCCGGCTCCTGCTCCCTGCTCGCTTCATTTGTCGCTCTCTTGCTGTCACACACAGCGATCTGTGTGTCACAGCAGGAGAGCGGCTTTGAAGAAAACGAACCAGGGCTGTGTGTAACGAGCAGCGATCTCGCAGCAGGGGCCAGATCACTGCTCAGTGTCACACACAGCGAGATCGCTAATGAGGTCACTGCTGCGTCACAAAAAGCGTGACTCAGCAGCGATCTCGGCAGCGAGCTCGCTGTGTGTGAAGCACCCCTAAGTTCACACTTCAGTTGTTTTGCATCAGTCACAATCCGTAGCCTTGAGGAATTACGGAATCCTGCAAAATATTTTGCAGGAATCCTGTATTTCCCCATAGACTTCTATTAGTGACGGATTGCGACTGATGACCCTGCGTTGCATCCGCTGCGTCGCGGTCCGTCGTTTTTGACTGACCGCCGAGCGGGAGCAATGCAGAATGTAACGTTTTTCGGGCCGTCAAAATTAACGCGCCGCGCAGGAATCCGTCGCCATCCGCCACACTTGCAATGTATGTCTATGGTGCTGGATTCCGTCGTAATCCGTCTTACGACGGAATCCAGCGCTGGATTCCGCCATGCTCTACTGAGCATGCCCAGCATGTCTGGCACGCCCACTGGGCTGTCCCAAACACAAACGGATCATGACTGATCCGTCAAAAAACGGATGCACAGCGGATGTAACGGACGCAACTGATCAGTTTTTTCACAGGATTCCTGTGAAAGGAATCCTGTGAAAAACACATCAGTTGCATCAGTTGACATCTAAAAAACAACTGATCCGTTGCTGACGGACCTGACGGATTGAAAACAACTGAAGTGTGAACTTAGTGCGTCTTAGGCTTTTCCCCCCCCAAATGTTGGGGGAAAGAGGGGAATGTGTCTTATAGTCTGAATGTGGCTGCGGGGAATGAGGGTGCTGCGGTGGAGCGGGTCATCGGGGGCATGAGCAGGCTGCAGCAGCGCTTGCCGTGACCATGTGGACCCGCTCATTTAATATGCACGCCCATTCTCCCGCCCATCTATCAGCGCTGAAGTCAGCGCTGACAGGTGGGCGGGATGATGGGCGGGGGATAAACAGCCGCCCGCATGATCACCCCTGGCAACTACAGCCTGGAGTGATCATGTGCGGCTGTATTCACTGCCCCCCGCGCATCATCATCAGCGCGGGGTGCAGTGAATCAGTATATTCACCTGTCCCCGTTCCCCTGCAACACCGCGATGTCCTCCTGGCTGCCGGCGGCCGCTGAGTGGAGCCGTCCCCGTTCCCCTGCAGCGTTGCGATCTCCTCCTGTCTGTGCCGGCGGCCGCTCAGTGGAGACTAGCGGTGCGCACAGCGATGACGTCATCGCTGTGCGCACGTGTCCACACGCAGCCGCCGGCACAGACCACCGGAGGACATCGCGATGCTGCAGGGGAACGGGGACGGCTCCACTCAGCGGTGCTGCCGCTGACACAGACGGAGGAGGAGCGATGCTGCAGGGAGTGAGGTAAAATGAGTATAAACGTTTATTTTTTTATGTGCCACAGGATGGGGGTGTATAGCAGGATGGGGGTATATGAGCAGGATGGGGGTATATGAGCAGGATGGATGGGGGTATATGAGCAGGTTGGGGGTATATAGCAGGTTGGGGGTATATAGCAGGATGGGTTACTGTATATAGCAGGAGGGGGCCATATGCCAGGATGGGGTATATAGCAGGATGATGGACATATGCCAGGATGACGGTATATAGCAGGATGAGGGACATACACTGTATATACAAGGCAGGAGGATCAAACCAGGATGGGGTACCTTAGTAGAGAATTTGAGGACATTACCCCCATAATAGTGTCAGCAGCAGATCCTCGCCCCATAACAGTGTGTCATGACTCCATTTTTTGCTTACAATTTTATTTTCCTATTTTCCTGCTCTAAAACCAGGGTGCGTCTTATGGTCCTGTGTGTCTTATAGTCCGAAAAATACAGTAATCTGATAGGACTTGATTTGGAAAGGCGCACACCTGTCTATATAAGACCTCACAGCTCACAGTGCATGTCAGACCAAATGGGAATCATGAGGTCAAAGGAACTGCCCAAGGAGCTCAGAGACAGAATTGTGGCAAGGCACAGATCTGGCCAAGGTTACAAAAAAACACAGTGGACTCCATAATCCTTAAATGGAAAAATTTTGGGATGACCAGAACTCTTACTAGACCTGGCCGTCCAGCCAAACTGAGCAATCGTGGGAGAAGAGCCTTGGTGAGAGAAGTAAAGAAGAACCCCAAGATCACAGTGGCTGAGCTCCAGAGATGCAGTAGGGAGACGGGAGAAAGTTCCACAAAGTCAACTATCACTGCAGCCTCCACCAGTCGGGCTTTTTATGGCAGAGTGGCCGACGGACGCCTCTCCTCAGTGTAAGACATATGAAAGCCCGCACAGAGTTTGCAAAAAAACACATGAAGGACTCCCAAACTACGAGAAATAAGATTCTCTGGTCTGATGAGACGAAGTAGAACTTTTTGGTGATAATTCTAAGCGGTATGTGTGGAGAAAACCAGGCACTGCTCATCACCTGCCCAATACAATCCCAACAGTGAAACATGGTGGTGGCAGCATCATGCTTTGGTGGTGTTTGTCAGCTGCAGGACGATTGGGTGCAATTGAAGGAGAGATGAATGTGGCCAAGTACAGAGATATC
Organism: Anomaloglossus baeobatrachus; assembly: GCF_048569485.1. Lineage (NCBI taxonomy): Eukaryota > Metazoa > Chordata > Amphibia > Anura > Aromobatidae > Anomaloglossus > Anomaloglossus baeobatrachus. Next base: position 148,048,514 of record NC_134363.1, on the reverse strand, counting down.
CTGTAAGAAAACCTCTTCCAGAGTGCTCTGAACCTCAGACTTGGCCGAAGGTTCACCGTACAACAAGACAATGACCCTAAGCACACAGCTAAAATAACAAAGGAGTGGCTTCAGAACAACTCTGTGACCATTCTAGACTGGCCCAGCCAGGCCTTGACCTAAACCCAACTGAGCATCTATGGAGAGACCTGAAAATGGCGTCCAGCAACGTTCACCATCCAACCTGACAGAACTGGAGAGGATCTGCAAGGAAGAATGGCAGAGGATCCCCAAATCCAGGATCCCAAGAAGACTCATGGCTGTACTAGCTCAAAAGGGTCTGAATAGTTATGACCATGTGATTACAGTTTTTGCTTGCTTAAAAAATTTGCAAACATTTCTACATTTTTGTTTATTTCTGTCAAGATGGGGGATGGGGAGCAGAGTGTACATTACCGAGAAAAAAATGAACCTTTTTAAAATTTACCAAATGTCTGCAATGAAACAAAGAAAAAAAATGTAAAGAGGTCTGAAGACTTTCTATACCCACTGTGTCTGTCTACATTTTATATATATACATATCAGTACAGACCAAAAGTTTGGACACACCTTCTCAGTCAAAGAGTTTTCTTTATTTTCATGACTCTGAAAATTGTAGATTCACATTGAAGGCTTCAAAACTATGAATTAAAACATGTGGAATGAAATACTTAAAAAAGTGTGAAACAACTGAAAATATGTCTTATATTCTAGGCTCTTCAAAGTAGCCACTTTCTGCTTTGATTACTGCTTTGCACACTCTTGGCATTCTCTTGATTAGCTTCAAGAGGCAGTCACCGGAAATGGTTTTCCAACAGTCTTGAAGGAGTTCCCAGAGATGCTTAGCACTTGTTGGCCCTTTTGCCTTCACTTTGTGGTCCAGCTCACCCCAAACCATCTTGATTGGGTTCAGGTCTGGTGACTGTGGAGGCCAGGTCATCTGGCGTAGCACCCCATCACTCTCCTTGTTAGTCAAATAGCCCTTACACAGCCTGGAGGCGTGTTTGGGGTCATTGTCCTGTTGAAAAATAAATGATGGTCCAACTAAACGCAAACCGGATGGAATAGCACACCGCTGCAAGATGCTGTGGTAGCCATGCTGGTTCTGTATGCCTTCAATTTTGAATAAATCCCCAACAGTGTCACCAGCAAAGCCCCCCCACACCATCACACCTCCTCCTCCATGCTTCACGGTGGGAACCAGCCATGTAGAGTCCATCCGTTCACCTTTTCTACAAAGACACGGTGGTTGGATCCAAAGATCTCAAATTTGGACTCATCAGACCAAAGGACAGATTTCCACTGGTCTAATGTCCATTCCTTGTGTTCTTTAGCCCAAACAAGTCTCTTCTGCTTGTTGCCTGTCCTTAGCAGTGGTTTCCCAGCAGCTATTTTACTATGAAGGCCTGCTGCACAAAGTCTCCTCTTAACAGTTGTTCTAGAGATGAGAAGGTGTGTCCAAACTTTTGGTCTGATTATATTATATATATATATATATATATATATATATATATATATAATATAATCAGCAGTAAGATACAATCTGAGGAATAACAAGCTATGTAATATGAAGTCAGGGCACAATCCTTTTTTTTCCTGATCCAACGGATCCGGCAAAAAATGTAAAAACCGTATCCACCGGATCCGTTTTTTTTACGGATCTGTTATGCCGGATGCGTAAAAAAACTGATCCGTTGGATCCTTTTTGCATCCGTTTTGTCCGTTTTTTTTTTTTTGCTGGATCCATTTTTTCAAAATATTGGAGCATGCGCAGTTTACAAAAACGGATCCGGCAGCCGTATCCGGTTTTTGCCGCATTGTGCCGGATCCAGCGTCCATAGGCTTCCATTGTAAAACACGCCGTATCGCGCCGGATGCGGCGCGCTGCGTTTTTTTTGACGGACAAAAAAATGTTGCAAGATACGTTGCCTCTGGCCGCCGCTTTAATTAATTTTGCCGCATCCGGAAAAAAAAGGATGCAACGCAAAGCCATCAGGCACAATCCGGTAAGGCTACTTTCACATCTCCGGTTTTTGCAATGCGGCACACTCTGGCACTTTGCAGGAAAATCGCAACCGTTTTTTTTTGCTGCCGGTTGCGATTTTCCTGCATAGACTTTAATTAGTGCCGCATTGTGCCGCATGGGCTCCCGTTCGGTCCGGTTTTTGCCGCATGTGGCAGATTTAGCCGATGCGGCGGCCGGATGGAACGTTCCCTGGCACGTTTTTTCGTGCGGCAAAAAAAACCGCATCGCTCCGCATTCGGCCGATGCGGCGCATTTTTCAATGCATGCCTATGGCGGCCGGATGCGGCAATAACCACATCCGGCCGCCGCATGCGGTTTTTGCCACTGCGCATACTCAGTAGCATGCCGCAAGCGGCAAAAACCGGACTGGCCGCAAAGGAAAAACGTATGCAAAGGATGCGGTGTGTTCACCGCATCCGTTGCATAGCTTTCACAGCCGGATTGAGCCGCAGGGCTCAAGCCGGATGTGTGAAAGTAGCCTAACAATGCAAATCTATGGGGATAAAACGGATGTGGTACCGGATCCATTTTACCCGTTTTTTTCCGGATTGTGCCTGATGGAAAAAACCTGATGTGTGAAAGTAGCCTAACTCCTTGATAAACTACTCTAAGCTCTACATGTGACAGTGTCACGGATGCAACACTACAAGCAGGTAAAGCCAGTCAATGCCTTACCGTGGAGCAAATATGGAAACATAGCCTAAAGCTAAGTCTATATTTACCTACAAAGACAGGGATAACAGACCAATCTCCTCCTAGAAAGTACAAAAACAGTCTAGGGGTGAGTGATACAGAAGGTCCAGTCACACTAAGCAACTTACCAGCGATCCCAACAACGATAGGGATCGCTGGTAAGTTGCTAGGAGGTTGCTGGTGAGATGTCACACTGCGACGCTCCAGCGATCCCACCAGCAACCTGACCTGGCAGGGATCGCTGGAGCGTGGCTACACGAGTTGCTGGTGAGCTCACCAGCAACCAGTGTCCAGCTACACGTGCAGAGAGCATGGAGCAGCGCACACTGAGCGCTGGCTCCCTGCTCTCCTAGTACAGCACACATCGGGTTAATTACCCGATGTGTGCTGCAGCTAATGTGCACAGAGCAGGGAGCAGCGCATGCTGCTTAGCGCTGGCTCCTTGCTCTCCTAGTACAGCACACATCGGGTTAATTACCCGATGTGTGCTGCAGCTAATGTGCACAGAGCAGGGAGCAGCGCACACTGCTTAGCGCTGGCTCCTTGCTCTCCTAGCTACAGCACACATCGGGTTAATTAACCCGATGTGTCCTGCAGCTACATGTGTACAGAGCAGGAGCCAGCACTGACAGGGAGAGCGGAGGAGGCTGGTAACAAAGGTAAATATCGGGTAACCAAGGACAGGGCTTCTTGGTTACCTGATGTTTACATTGGTTACCAGCCTCTGCAGAAGCCGGCTCCTGCTCTCTGCACATTTAGTTGTTGCTGTCTCGCTGTCACACACAGCGATCTGTGCTTCACAGCGGGAGAGCAACAACTAAAAAATGGCCCAGGACATTCAGCAGCAACCAACGACCTCACAGCAGGGGCCAGGTTGTTGCTGGATGTCACACACAGCGACATCGCTAGCAACGTCACAAAAGTTGTTCGTTAGCAGCGATGTTGCTAGCGATGTTGCTTAGTGTGACGGGGCCTTAAGTGGCCCTATATCTGTACAGACACAATACACCGGACACTTTCTTCTCCCCAAAGAAATCTCTGGAAAACCCTCCACGAGTGCAGGGAGTCTCATATTATGGTTTGGACGAGCCGCTGATCCATCAATCCTGGTGGTGACCAATATCGGGCAGAAGTCATCTATTTCGTTGTTTTCCCATCACCAGACGGATTGATGATTACCCCAAACAAAGAGGACTGCACGATAGCTTTGTACTGGGTACAATGTATCCAAAAAACGCCCAACACTCCATAAATTGAGATTTAGGGAGTTGAGTTGTTTCTAAAGGGTGCTTTACATGCTGCGACAATGCTAGCGATGTCGTGCGCGATAGCACCCGCCCCCGTCGTTCGTGCGACATTTGGTGATCGCTGCCGTAGCGAACATTATCGCTACAGCAGCGTCACACGCAGTTACCTGTGCAGCGACATCGCTGTGACCGCCGAACAATCCCTCCTTCAAGGGGAGGTACATTCGGCGTCACAGCGACGTCACTAAACGGCCGCCCAATAGCAGAGGAGGGGCGGAGATGAGCGGTCGGAACATGCCGCCCACCTCCTTCCTTCCTCCTTTCCGGTGGACACAGGTCAGGAGATGTTCGTCGTTCCTGCGGTGTCAGACATAGCGATGTGTGACGCCGCAGGAACGACGAACAACCAGCGGCAAGCACCACCAACGACATTATGATTAGGAGCGACGTGTCAACGATTTTGGCCGCTTTTGCGATCGTTGGTCGTCGCTCCTAGCTGTCACACGCTGCGATGTCGCTAACGACGCTGGATGTGCCTCACAAACACCGTGACCCCGACGACATATCGTTAGCGATGTCGCAGCGTGTAAAGCACCCTTAAGGTGAGAGCAGTTCTGCAGGATTTACTGATCTCGTTGACATAAGAACCCCACTGGGAACACTGGAAATATCTGCAGCCGCCGAAAAGATATATTGGCACTGACATGGAGTGTTGTGGTGTCGAGTAATAAGATTATAGTCCCGATATATGCACCAGTCCGTGCTAGACCAAGAAACTCCTATTTCACTAGGAGGCGTGTGGCTCTTAAACTAAATCTGTCGCCAGTTTTTTGCTCCCACAGCTGAGAGCAGCATAATGTAGAGACAGAGACCCCGATTACAGCGATGTGTCACTTACTGAGCTGTTTGCTGTCATTTTGATAACATCCTCTGCTGAAGATCTAGCAGTTATACAGAGCTCATGAATATGCTGGACTACCTGGCAGCACACCAAGTAGTCCTGTACTGATAATCTCCTGCTGATTAATGAGTGATATTATCAAAACTCCACTAAGCAGCTCAGTAAGTGACACATCGCTGGATTCAGGATCTCTGCCACTATGTTATTCTGCTCTCAGATTAGGTGGCAAAAACCTGGTGACAGATTCCCTTTAATGAATTTGGCTCAACTTTCCTCTGCTGTGCACCACCACAACGTGAGTGTTTGGCGGAATTTGTGATGAACGGCACTGGTACATGGCCCCTACCAACTACGTTCCATTAATGTATTGGTTGAAATGGCCGTGACTGATGTAAACATGCCCCATCAAAATGTTTGCGCAATTATATGACCAAAAATGTTTGAGACATTGCAAGCATTTTAGACTAGAAAACTGACAACCGCTTGAAGAATCAGAGCTATAAGTGCTCCCTTATAGAACTGAAGCCGTACAAGCTATTAGGACATGTACATGTAACAAGAGTCTTACAGCCAGGACTCCCTTTGTTAAAGTGCATTCACACAACAGTATGGTTGTGGTCGCAACTCCCGGTCTAATGACCAAAACTAACAGCCTGACACATGCCTTTGTTATGATTAGAAAACCCATGCTGCTGAGCTAGTGATTGGCTGCAGCGGTGATATACACAAGTCATGACATCCTCGCTGCATTCAATAAATAGAAACAGAGGTAGCGGTGGAGAGCCAGCACTGAACGCAGGAGGGCGAGTACCTGCTCTGCTTGTTATTTTACATGACACGTTTGTCAAAGTGGAAATTAATTTAAAGTGGTTGTCTACTAGTATTACATTGATAGATTATTAATGTCTGAGCAGCTGGGGTTTGACACCAGACACCCCCGCCAATCAGGCGTTGCCGGTGCCAGCGGCGGCAACCGGAAATGCTCAGTTTCAGAGATGCCCCGTCTTCTGATAGCGGCCGGGTACTGCACATCCACCTCTTATTCATCTGAATGGGATAATACATTCATGACCTATCTTAAGTAAAGGCCATTAATGTTAGAGGAAAACCTCTTTAATTAAACATGCAATCAATATTTGATGCCTACAGTGAAGGAGCCGAGGCCTTCTCAGTGGTTTTTCCTAGAAAGCCCGCACTCAGGTGTTCAGTACTCGTAACTAGTGATGAGCGGGCACTACCATGCTCGGTACTGGTAACTAGTGATGAGCGGGCACTACCATGCTCGGGTGCTCGGTACTTGTAACTAGTGATGAGCGGGCACTACCATGCTCAGGTGCTCGGTACTCGTAACTAGTGATGAGCGGGCACTACCATGCTCAGGTGCTCAGTACTCGTAACTAGTGATGAGCGGGCACTACCATGCTCAGGTGCTCGGTACTCGTAACTAGTGATGAGCGGGCACTACCATGCTCGGGTGCTCAGTACTGGTAACTAGTGATGAGCGGGCACTACCATGCTCAGGTGCTCAGTACTGGAAACTAGTGATGAGTGGGCACTACCATGCTCAGGTGCTCAGTACTGGTAACTAGTGATGAGTGGGCACTACCATGCTCGAGTGCTCGGTACTCGTAATTAGTGATGAGCGGGCACTACCATGCTCGGGTGCTCAATACTCGTAACTAGTGATGAGCGGGCACTACCATGCTCAGGTGCTCGGTACTCGTAACTAGTGATGAGTGGGCACTACCATGCTCGGGTGCTCAGTACTCGTAACTAGTGATGAGCGGGCACTACCATGCTTGGGTGCTCAGTACTAGTAACTAGTGATGAGCGGGCATTACCATGCTCAGGTGCTCAGTACTCGTGACTAGTGATGAGCGGGCACTACCATGCTAAGGTGCTCAGTACTCGTGACTAGTGATGAGCAGGCACTACCATGCTCGGGTGCTCAGCACTTGTAACTAGTGATGAGCGGGCACTACCATGCTCGGGTGCTCAGTACTCGTAACTAGTGATGAGCGGGCACTACCATGCTTGGGTGCTCAGTACTGGTAACTAGTGATGAGTGAGCACTACCATGCTCAGGTGCTCAGTACTCGTAACTAGTGATGAGCGGGCACTACCATGCTCGGGTGCTCAGTACTCGTAACTAGTGATGAGCGAGCACTACCATGCTCAGGTGCTCAGTACTCGTGACTAGTGATGAGCGGGCACTACCATGTTCGGGTGCTCAGTACTAGTAACTAGTGATGAGAGGTCATCACCATGCTCGGGTGCTCAGTACTCGTAACTAGTGATGAGCGGGCACTACCATGCTCAGGTGCTCTGTACTCGTAACTAGTGATGAGCGAGCACTACCATGCTCAGGTGCTCTGTACTTGTAACTAGTGATGAGCGAGCACTACCATGCTCAGGTGCTCAGTACTCGTAACTAGTGATGAGCGAGCACTACCATGCTCGGGTGCTCAGGACTAGTAACTAGTGATGAGAGGTCATCACCATGCTCGGGTGCTCTGTACTCGTAACTAGTGATGAGCGGGCACTACCATGCTCAGGACTAGTAACTAGTGATGAGAGGTCATCACCATGCTCGGGTGCTCTGTACTCGTAACAAGTGATGAGCGGGCACTACCATGCTCTGGTCTTTGAGACTGGGAACTAGTGATGAGCGGGCACTACGATGCTCCGGTCTCAAGACGACCTGGTTGGATGCTTGGTTAGGTGCGACTCGTATACAGAGTATAATGGAAGTCAATGGGGAATTTGAGCATTTTTCTAGAAGAGATTCCCATTGACTTCCATTATAATCGGTACTCCGTGCGAGCGTCTGACCTGCTCAATTCGAGCACCCGAGCATGGTACTGCTCACTCAGCACTACCTCTTACCTGACGGGCATCCACGACTCCTCTTTTGATTAGCCGGCCTGGCATGACATCACATGTACAGTATGTTATGCTGCACTGGTGACATCACACCTAGTCAACCAATCAAAAGGGGAGCTGCAGATGACATCAGGTAAGAGGTAAATCTCAGGACCTCCGTCCAGCGCCCTCAGTTTGCTGCTGGCCCTGTGCTGGGGATCACTTCACACCCACTGGAATATCTTTTCCTCCCTGCTGTGAATTTCCACCATAACAGACACCGGTGTCCCCAAATCCCCTACAAACTGTTGTTTTTCCTTCTGATCCACCGGTGGAGGCTCCACAGCATATTCTGCGCCATCTTTTTTTTAATATGGATTTTGCAGCAAAACCACACACAAAAAATAAAACCCCACAACCCTCAGCGTGATCCTGATGGTTTCAGAGTTGTCGGTTCATGTGGAATCGTGGGGCGCCGTGACTGTGCCCTATGTGAGGGGTTCAGCGCCCCCAGAGCCATGTGGAGGGTGCACGGCCACCATGCTGGCAGCACACAATGCCCAGACAAAGGGGCCGCTCCTGACTCCAGCTTGGGCAGGGCAGGAAAGGGTTAATACCTGCAATCTTCACGACATCTGCCATAAAGCGTACTCCTCAGACACAGACGGTGCCGTTAGTGCCAGGCCCGCTTCTATAGTGCACACAGCTGAGCTGGCAGCGGCCGGCTACTTCCGGGGACCGTCCTAATTACAGGCCCCCGAAACCTACACCCAACTGCGGCTGCGCATACGGGGTACCGTGCCCCTATTACCAGTGCAGGGCAGTGCACGGCGGGTACTCACCACACAGTCCGCCCGGCCGGCCGCACTCTGCCCTCCTCCATAGCGACGCCGTAACCAAGCGCCAGCGAGCGAGGGACAGAGCGGCACAGTGGGCACACAGGACGGAGCGCCGCGGCTACACTGACACCTAGCGGTGACTGGCGGAACAGCGGCGGCAACTGTGCACAGGTTACTCCCAGCAGCCAATCAGATCACAGCTAGTGTATACTGTATTTGTCACAACCTTATGACAAAAAAAGCAGTACGTTCACTCTTCTTGCGTTTTTGTCACGTTTTGTCACCCATTGAAAACAATGAGGGGATGAAAAACACGTAACAGTGTATGGTACAAAATGCCATTTTGCATGCGTTGTACTAGTGTTTTTGTCAGAACACACGCAGGTTATCCACATTGTTGAAGAAATACTGTTGTGGGGTCTCTGATTCACTCACAATGAACGTGTGTGAACCCGTGACGTCACTGCCGGGACACACGTATTGTAGGGCCCGCAGCTGTGACGTCAGGAGTTCACATGAGTTCATTCTGATCGCGCGGCTCTGTCTGCACTCACAGCGGGCAGTCATGTTCTGTGGCCGCTCGCTGTGACAGGACAGGGATGTAGCAGAGATGAATCGCCGTGGGACCTCGTGTGGATTACTTCACGCCTGGAGGGGTGTTTCAGTGTTAATAAAGTGGTGAAAGAAGGGGCTTTTTCTATTTTTTTCAAAATAAAGGATTTTTGGGGGGTTTGTGACATTGTGTTTAACTACGTTTTGTGTGTTTCTCTTTCGGAGGGTCTGTCTCTTTCTGTTCTGTGTGTGATACGGTGTGTGTGTCTTTCGGTGTGTGTCTCTTTCGGTGTGTGTGTGTGTATCTTCCTCTGTGTGTGTCTCTTTGTGTGTGTGTCTCTTTCTGTGTGTTTTTCTCTTTCTACGTCTCTTTTTGTCTGTCTCTTTTTGTTTGTGTCTCTGTGTGTGTCTCTTTCTGTGTGTCTCTTTCTGTGTGTTTTTCTCTTTCTGCGTCTCTTTTTGTCTGTCTCTTTCTGTTTGTGTCTCTGTGTGTGTCTTTTTCTGTGTGTGTTTCTTTCTATGTGTCTCTTTTTGCGTGTGTGCTTCTTTCTGTGTGTGTGTGTGTGTGTGTGTGTATCTTTCTCTGTATGTCTTTTTCTGTGTGTCTCTTTCTGTCTTTCTTTCTATGTGTCTCTCTCTTTCTGTGTCTCTTTCCCTGTGTGTCTCTTTCTGTGTGCGTCTCTTTTTGAATGTGTGTGCTTCTCTGTGTGTGTGTGTATCTTTCTCTGTATGTCTTTTTCTGTGTGTCTCTTTATGTCTGTTTTTCTTTCTGTGTGTGTCTTTCTGTGTGTTTCTTTCTGTGTATCTGTCTCTTTCTTTGTGTGTGTGTATCTCTTTGAATGTGTGTCTCTTTCTGTCTGTCTCTTTCTTTCTGTGTCACTTTCTGTGTGTCTCTTTCTGTGTGTGTGTGGGTCTCTGTGTGTCTCTTTCTCGGTCCATAATAGGACTCTCTAATTGCAGATCTGTTCCCAGCTCCATTGACTTTAATGTAAGCAGGTTTTTTGGTGAATAAATGTAAAGCACAAGGTTAAATATTTTCCTTAAAACATAGCTATGACGTTCCCTGCGACACATGAGATGTCTGAAAAATTTTGTGATTATACATGCGACGGTGCAGACACACACACACACACACACACAACACACACACACACACACACACATACATACACACACACACACACACACATACACACACATACATACACACACACACACACACATACACACACACACACATACACATGTTCTCCTGTTTAGTTGTTTTTGTTTTCATGGTCACTATTTTGGGTGTGGATTGAAGTTTCCAGATATTTTTTCTGATTCATCAGTTGCAGCTTTCTCAAACGTTGCTCCGTTTTCCTGTGACTGTAGTGTACTCCACTGCCCCCTGGAGGGATTTTATGTACATCTGGAATGTTTGCAAGAATTTTGCTACATTTTAGCTGAACATGTGACTTCTTGCTCTAAAAAGAGCACTTTTTTGATTTAGTGCAAAATTCTTGAACCTTGTGCGACATCTGGAAGAATTTGGCACAAAAAAAGTCAACAAATAACGCAATACAACAAGATAATTGACTTAAAGAAATCCGTAAATGATGAATCTTGCCCATAATGTGTGGTTGGATGTGTTGAGACCCCATATATTGATAAAAATGGGGTGTCCTGACCCTTATCTGCCAATCCAGAAAGAAGTAGATGGGACAGAGAGGTGGCCATTCATCAATGCGACTATCCTAATTTTAGATTCTGAGAGCAGTGAGACACTCATCAGTTTTAGCATCTTACGTAGGTTACAATGGCAGCATTTGTGGTCTCCACCTTTTTGAATTGTGCGGAATCGATACCAATCAGACATTAGAGCACATACTATTAAGATGCCATTAGTATCAGATGGCAATTGTCACGGGTGACAGACAGTCATGTGGTTTCTGGCCATAGAAGGTCACAGTGTCTGGCTGCACAGAATGCTCCCTGACTTTCCATTGTTCCTCCTGTCAGTAGTCATTGGTATAGATAGCTTTCCTGCTGGATTCTTCTCTCCCCTTTTGGACCTAGCAGGAGCTCGCCTCTACCCAGCTACTGATCATCAGTATTCTCTTGGTGCTTATATACCCCTTCCTTCATTGGACTGGTGCTGGTGATATTATTCAGTTCAGTCAAGCACTGGTTGCAAGCAGGTGGCTTGTACTCCTCTGTGGTATCATTGCTGAAAATGTTGCTGAACTTCTGCCTGAGTCATCTGTGGATAAGTAGTTCATGCATTTTCCCCTGTCTGTCCTCCTTGTGTCTTCTACAGTTGTTTAGTGGGGTTGACGAAGAGCTCATCCCATCCATTCCCTATTTAGGGCCCAGTACTGGTGATACCTAGGGTCAGGTATCCGGCTCGGCGCATATGTAAGGAACCTATCTAGAGTGGAGAGGGACCCCAGGGACCAGCAGTTGGTTTAGTCAGAGGTCATCATCTTCCCTTTCCCTAGACACAGGGTTTCCCCTCCCTTTTACCGTTCGCTGAGTACTTCCATGTACCTAGTGCAACAGCAATACTCCTTTAGGCCTCCATCACACGTCCCGGAGAACGGGAACTTTCTGCTCCCCTGTCCCTGGCGTTGCTGTCCGTGGTCCTGCCGAATCACCCCCAGCTGCTGTTTCCGACCCGCAGTGAAGTGAATATTCATGAGCATAATGAGCTGGGGTCGGAAGCAAGTGACAGCAGCGGCAAAGACAGAAGCGCTGGAGAAGGTGATTATAGAAATTATTTTTTTTTCACAAGCACGTGTGTTTTCTCCAGTGCGTGTCACACGTATCACATCCGTGCGGTCCGTGTGACACCCGTGATGCCAGAGAAAAAACGGACATGTCTACGTGTGGAGCCCACGGACACACGTATGCTCCACACGGAGACACAGTCCATGGCAAAACACTCACGTGAGCGCAGACCCATTGATTTTATTGGGTCTACGTGTGCCCGTGTCTCCAGCACGTGAGGAAACGGACCAAACACGTACCGGAGACACGGACGTGTGAAGGAGGCCTTAGGTTCATTGTGGTCCCTAGGGCTGGTTAACTGGACAATGTGACCCTTGGACCCCAAATAATATTGTGCACCCTTGTTCCAGAGGAGGATAAATCTGGAATATACAGGAGTAGATCCCGTAGCCTCACTCACCTATTTCCACGCCACCTTGTGGCCGCAAAAGGAAAGTCGCCCATAAGTGAGCTAACCGAAAGCCCTTCATTAGGCTTGATCACTGGAAAATGACAGATCTATTACAATGTAATCCCACCGTCATGCTGATGTAACAAGACCGTTCAAAGGAAAATTGTGACATTTTAATATTATAAGAATTAAAGGATGTGACGGACTGGAATTAGATGCATCTGTTACATTGTAAAATCATTATGGCACATTTATCAATGAAATCACACCATAATTTAATGATCATACCCCTCCCCCACTTTTTACAACCATTTTTGTAATTAGGTGTCACTTCTACGTCCCAGTCAAAGCCTTTCTGAGTTTTTTCCATGTGAAGTGGTTGTATCTGTGCTTTTTTCTGCACATTTACTGCTCGCACAATATAAATTACATAAGACCTGATGAGGCTGGTGCACTTACTTTGATAATCCATGTCAAATTGGCTGTATAATCTGTGTAAGTTTGAACTCAGTGTCTGCCCTCCTAACCTTATAGATGGCTCCTCAGGGTCCCTCCTCCCTGCTGAGATCTCACACTGCTTGGTACAAGCTGCAGCTGTCAGTCAGGCTGGGTGGGTGAAGACTGAATACACTTGAATCAGCAAAGGAATCTCATTCACTTTCCTGGTACTATAAAACACTATGTATGTAAAAAAAAAAAATGCATCAAAAATGCAATGTGTGTACAAGCCCTAACAGATCTATTTACTAATATATACACAGTGTATTGTGAGATGTGATAGATCCTCTCCATACTGGAGTATACAAGCTCCAGTAAATGCGTCACTAATGTAACACTGCACAAGCAAGCGAATGCCATAAACTTCACATTGATTGACCACAAAGAAATCAGAGACATGATGCAACAGATGCCGGGGCCACAGGATATCTCAGGGGTATTTATTGAGGGGGCCCAGGATTTGGGCTTCAGGGGATGGGATTATCAAGGATATCACAAAATATGTCTGCATTAAGGAGGTCTCCCTTCTGGGACAGTCCAGGATGGTTAGCAAGCTGGGCACTCTGGCATTGATATAGGGGCACTCTGGTATTGATATAGGGGCACTCTGGCATTGATATAGGGGCACTCTGGCATTGATATAGAGGCACTCTGGCATTGATATAGGGGCACTCTGGCGTTGATATAGGGGCACTCTGGCATTGATATAGGGGCACTCTGGCATTGGTATAGGGGCACTCTGGCACTGATATAGGGGCACTCTGGCATTGATATAGGGGCACTCTGGCATTGATATAGGGGCACTCTGGCATTGATATAGGGGCACTCTGGCATTGATATAGGGGCACTCTGACATTGATATAGGGGCACTCTGGCATTCATATAGGGACACTGGCATTCATATAGGGACACTCTGACATTGATATAGGGGCACTCTGACATAGTTATAGGGGCACTCTGGCATAGTTGTAGGAGCACTCTGGCATTAATATAGGGACACTCTCGCAGTGATATAGGGGCACTCTGGCATTGATATAGGGGCACTCTGGCAGTGATATAGGGGCACTCTGGCTTTTACACTTGTTAGGTTTATGTATAAAACAATTTTCCACACCTTCTTGGATCTCCTTAACCCCTTACAGCCCCATAACATATTATTACGCCATGAAGCAAGACAAATCACAACTTTCCGAAGAAGCGAGGTGCTACTAATTGAGGAAACTATCGGACTATTGCGCCCATACCTCATGCCAGCAAAGCACTACTGCAGATCCTACAAGGATGGCTACAGCCTTACTTTAACAAAGAGCTGCCAGAGGAACATGCCGGATTCAGAAAAGGCAGAGGAACAAGATACGTAATTGCTAACATTAGATGAATGATGGAAGAGGCCAAAGAACATAACAAGCAGCTCTATTTCTGCTTCATCGACTACAGCAAAGCCTTTAACTGAGTTGATGACCAGAAACTGTGGAATATCATGACGGATATAGGCAGGGGTGGGATTCAGCCGGTTCGGTCCGGTTCCGTCAAACCAGTTGTTAAAATGACAGCCGGTTCCCAAATCGTCAAGAAACGGCTCTGGCGATCCAGTTCTCTGTATTCCCTTTTGTTAGTGTCTTTAAGACACTAACACAAATTAATCCCCGTACCTCCGTATGCGCCGCACTTCCAGGTTCAGAGGAGCCTGTCTGCTCCCTGACCTGGTGTGCAGCGACACGCTGACGATGCAGAGGTCACAGCAGCGTGGTGAGGTTGCACATCCTGCTGCCGCCTGCCAGCGTCAGTGTGCCTGCAGAGTGCCGGTGCTTGGAGCAGGTAAGCGCTCAGTGAGCCAAAGATACAGGGAGACAAAAGTCTGCAGGGGAGAAGAGCCGCATAAGATAGGAACTATATGGGAAAAGGAGCCATATGGGACAGAATCTGCAGGGGAGAGGAGCCGCATCAGATCGGAACTATATGGGAAAAGGAGCCATATGGGACGGGATCTGCAGGGGAGAGGAGGCCGCATAAGATGGGAACTATATAGGAAAAGGAGCCACATGGGACAGGATCTGCAGGGGAGAGGAGGCCGCATAAGATGGAAACTATATGGGAAAAGGAGCCATATGGGACAGGATCTGCAGGGGAGAGGAGGCCGCATAAGATGGAAACTATATGGGAAAAGGAGCCATATGGGACAGGATCTGCAGGGGAGAGGAGGCCGCATAAGATGGAAACTATATGGGAAAAGGAGCCATATGGGACAGGATCTGCAAAGGAGAGGAGGCCGCATAAGATGGAAACTATATGGGAAAAGGAGCCATATGGGACAGGATCTGCAGGGGAGAGGAGGCCGCATAAGATGGAAACTATATGGGAAAAGGAGCCATATGGGACAGGATCTGCAGGGGAGAGGAGGGCGCATAAGATGGGAACTATATGGGAAAAGGAGCCATATGGGACAGGATCTGCAGGGGAGAGGAGGCCGCATAAGATGGAAACTATATAGGAAAAGGAGCCACATGGGACAGGATCTGCAGGGGAGAGGAGCCGCATCAGATCGGAACTATATGGGAAAAGGAGCCATATGGGACGGGATCTGCAGGGGAGAGGAGGCCGCATAAGATGGGAACTATATAGGAAAAGGAGCCACATGGGACAGGATCTGCAGGGGAGAGGAGGCCGCATAAGATGGAAACTATATGGGAAAAGGAGCCATATGGGACAGGATCTGCAGGGGAGAGGAGGCCGCATAAGATGGAAACTATATGGGAAAAGGAGCCATATGGGACAGGATCTGCAGGGGAGAGGAGGGCGCATAAGATGGGAACTATATGGGAAAAGGAGCCATATGGGACAGGATCTGCAGGGGAGAGGAGGCCGCATAAGATGGAAACTATATGGGAAAAGAAGCCATATGGGACAGGATCTGCAGAGGAGAGGAGACCACATAAGATGGGAACTATATGGGAAAAGGCAAAGAAGAGGGGAGCCAGCACTGCTCATGAATGGCATGCAACAATGAAAAAATAAAAAGTGTAAAATTCATTCCTACTGTAACAATTCAATGAGATTTTTTGCAAATTATTGATCAATGATTTGAGCCCCCCTGCCCCGTCACGGCAAATCTCTATAGGGGGGTCCCTACACTATGTCATAAATTAATATCGTACCATAAGGTCTCATATAATGACTTGAACAGGAGACTTCATATGGTCCTGCTCATTATAAGAGACCTTATGGTACATAATAATTTATAATATAGCGTTAGGGACCCCCTATAGAGATTTGCCGTGACGGGGCAGGGGGGCTCAAATCATTGATCAATAATTTGCAAAAAATCTCATTGAATTGTTACTGTAGGAATGAATTTGTGAATATTACACTTTTTATTTCTTCATTGTTGCATGCCATTCATAAGCAGTGCTGGCTCCCCTCCTTTTTTCATTTACGGGTCAGGTGGTTGACCGCCACGTGCACGCCCAGTGTGGTTTGCAAATTCCTTCTATCGCCATCAAAATTCAGTTTGGTGCTTGTTCACACACAGCCACCGCCTCCTGCTCCAAGGCATCATTATTTAAACACCACCTGCCTGAGGCTGTTCCGCCCTCATCCATGTTTGCTGGTCTGGCACTGTGAGGGCCAGTTCTGACATTGTGCTGGTGTGTGTGGTTCTGCCACACACACTGGCACCTGGGCTGCCTTTATTCGCGGTTGTCAGGGAAAAGGAGCCACATGGGACGAGATCTGCAGGGCAGAGAAGGCTGCATAAGATGGGCACTATTGGGAAAAGAAGCCACATAGGATGAGATCTGCTGGGGAAAGAGGCCATAATGGGATGGGATCTGCAGGGGAAAGAGGCCATAATAGGATGGGATCTGCAGGGGGAAAGGGGCCATAATGGGATGGGATCTGCAGGGGGAAAGAGGCCATAAAGGGATGGGATCTGCTGGGGAAAGAGACCACATGGGATGGGATCTACACAGGAAAAGCAACCACATGGGATGGGACCTGTTGGGGGAAAGGAGCCTCATGGGATGGGATCTGTATGGGGAAGATCGTCCGTTCCAATTATAGCAGGGGTCCTTTAGTAATAATTTTTAAAAACTGTAGGAAAACTGTTTAATACAATAAGAGTGACAGTGACTGGAACAACTGGTGCTGGACAGGACAGTGACTGTAGAGGAGGGGAAGAAGGGGAAAGAGATTATACTTTAAATTACTTGTATTTTTTGGTTGAGGAAAGTGCGTGTAAATGGGTGTGGCTAACAAAATGGGTGTGGCTAACAAAATGGGTGTGGTTACAGCATGGGTGTGGTTTTCAATGGGTGGGGTTACAGAGAAAAATCCAGCACTCAAAGCATTCAAACAATCATGGTAACAAAAAAGGGAAGAAATATTCACCACATTATAATGCATGAATCATGAACTATGATATACAAAAAATGTCAACAAAAAGACAAAAGTGAAGAATCTGTCAGTTGAGCCGCTTCACTAGCAGATATAATGTCCACCTAAAGATATAATTGAAATACAGATAAAATGTAGCATAATAGAACCATTATACAACAAAAGGGGAACCAAACAGGAAACCCAAAAATGTATCCAGAAATGTGTATCTTGCTAATATAGAAGGACAAAGAGCCTAAGCACCAGCACTGAGACACTATTCTACTCTAATAAAACAGACAATACACAGAAATACCAAGCAATGAACACTCACCAGAAAGGGCTCTGTAGAAATATATGAAAAAGCTGGACCAGAGGAAAAAGCTGCCCGTCCGGGTCTGCAGTCAATGTAATCTGACAGTCCAATGTCCAGATTTAAATAGACCGCTCAATTAGCTCATTAACAAGTTACAGAGCGTCACTTCCGGTCTGGAGACCGGAAGTGACGTCACGGAGCGTCACTGTAGACATACAAGGCAGTGACGATCCTGGTTGGCAACATGTAAACCATGTAAAATTGCGCTGACTGGCAATGTCCCCTTATGCAATAACCATGAAATAAGGGTATTACCCTTATTTCATGGTTATTGCATAAGGGGACATTGCCAGTCAGCGCAATTTTAGCGCTTGCCAACCATCTGGTTTACATGTTGCCAACCAGGATCGTCACTTCCGGTTTGCGGACCGGAAGTGACGTTCCGCGGTGAGGAGTGGCTGTCTGTGTATGTCTACAGTTGCCAACCATCAGGATTTACACATTTCCAGCCGGTGACGTCACTTCCGGTTTTCGGACCAGAAGTGACGCTCCGTGACGTCACTTCCGGTCTCCAGACCGGAAGTGACGCTCTGTAACTTGTTAATGAGCTAATTGAGCGGTCTATTTAAATCTGGACATTGGACTGTCAGATTACATTGACTGCAGACCCGGACGGGCAGCTTTTTCCTCTGGTCCAGCTTTTTCATATATTTCTACAGAGCCCTTTCTGGTGAGTGTTCATTGCTTGGTATTTCTGTGTATTGTCTGTTTTATTAGAGTAGAATAGTGTCTCAGTGCTGGTGCTTAGGCTCTTTGTCCTTCTATATTAGCAAGATACACATTTCTGGATAAATTTTTGGGTTTCCTGTTTGGTTCCCCTTTTGTTGTATAATGGTTCTATTATGCTACATTTTATCTGTATTTCAATTATATCTTTAGGTGGACATTATATCTGCTAGTGAAGCGGCTCAACTGACAGATTCTTCACTTTTGTCTTTTTGTTGACATTTTTTGTATATCATAGTTCATGATTCATGCATTATAATGTGGTGAATATTTCTGCCCTTTTTTGTTACCATGATTGTTTGAATGCTTTGAGTGCTGGATTTTTTTCAATTTTTTGATCTGGGGTGGGACCCTATCCAAGCACCAGCGACTATAGAAGGAGTGCCACATTTCTATATTTTTTATAGGGTTACAGAGAACCTGTTGTTAAAAATTTGAATCCCACCCCTGGATATAGATGTGCCCAACCATTTGATCAGCCTCATCAGGAGCCTTTACGTCAACCAAGAAGCAACAGTCCAAACGGAACATGTTGACACAACATGGCTCAAAGTAGAGGGAGTGTCAGACGGGGCTGCATCCTGTCACCATTTCTTTGCAATTTATATGCAGAAACTATTTTCAGGAAGCCTGGACTTGACGAAAAAAAAACAAAATTGTTGGGCAAATCATCGCCAATCTTAAATACACAGACGATACATTGATAGCAATGAATGAACTGGGATGAACTTCACCCGACTTCATTGTCATCCCGCGGCTCTGTCTCTGTCTCTGTGTGCTGTCATGAACTCAGATGAACACAGGGGTCCGAAGCAGTGACATCAGAGCTTCCCCCGAGTTCACTGTCATCGTGCGGCTCTCTGTGTCGCGGCCAGATTAGCGATCACAAGTGAAGGACTCGCCTGTGAATGCAAATCACCTGACTGAAGTGAGCCATGCGATCAGCGGTGCCGTCACTCAGCTTACCCGCAGCCACAGCTGAAGTCCTCCACCTGAGACAGTTGGAGGATCCAGCTGTGGCCACGGGTAACCTGAGTGACGACACCACTGACAGCGCGACTCACTTCAGTTGCTCCGTGGAGCTCACAGAAAGCGGCGGTGTTCTACGGCTGCTCCTGTCAGCTTCTGATGTAGCAGAGCTGAAAGCGTCGTGGGACCTGGTGTGTATTACGCTGGACCTGGAGGGATATTTGGGGATTAATAATGTGGTGAAAAAGGGTGTATTTTTTGTCTTTTATTTCAAATAAAGGATTTTTCAGTGTTAGTGTTTATTTACTTTCACTACAGTTTAGTGATGGGGGATGTCTCATAGACACCTGCAATCACTAAGCTACGACTTAAGGCCACTTTACACGCAGCGACAACGCTAACGCGATGTTGTTGGGTCACGGAATTCGCGACACACATCCGGCCTCGTTACCGACGTCGTTGCGTGTGAAACGTACGAGCGACCGCTAACGAGCAAAAATACTCACCTTATCGTTGATCGTTGACACGGTGCTCTATTCCTGAATATCATTGCTGTTGCAGGACGCAGGTTGATCGTCGTTCCTGCGGCAGCACACATCGCTATGTCTGACACCGCAGGAACGAGGAACATCACTGTCCCTGTAGCCGCCGGCAATGAGGAAGGAAGAAGGTGGGTGGGATGTTACGGCCGGTCATCTCCGCCCCTCCACTTCTATTGGGTGGCCGCTTAGTGACGGCGCTGTGACGCCGAACGAACCGCCCCCTTAGAAAAGAGGCAGTTCGCCAGTCACCGCAACGTCGCTAGGCAGGTAAGTAGTGTGACGGGTCCAAGCGATGTTATGCGCCACGGGCAGCGATTTGCCCATGACGCACAACCGACGGGGGCGGGTACGCACGCTAGCGATATCGATAGCGATATCGCAGCGTGTAAAGTGGCCTTAAGTGGAAACTATGGGTTGCCATTAACACCTTATTACCCCGATTGCCCCCGCACCAGGACAATCAGGATGAGCCGGGTAGAGTCCCGGGACTGTCGCATTTCATGAATGCGGCAATTCCGGGCGGCTGCTGGCTGATATTTTTAGGCTGGGGGGCTCCCCATAACTTGGGGCTCCCCATCCTGAGAATACCAGCCCTCACCCATGTGGCTTTACCTTGGCTGGTATCAAAATTGGGGTGGCCGCACAGCATTTTGTTTTGTTTTTTTTAATTAATTATGTTGCTGCACGATATAGACCCGCCCACCGGCGGCTGTGATTGGCTGCAGTGAGACAGCTGTCACTCAGCGTGGGTGCTCGTCTCACTGCAACCAATCATAGGCACCGGTGGGTGGGGGAAGCAGTGAATATGAGATAGAATAATGAGCGGCCGGCATTTTCAAAAGCAGGAGGAGCCGCCGGAGCAATGTGACAGCTGTGCAGCGCCGGTGATCAGTGAGTATGAGAGAGGGGCTGAGAGGGAGAAACCGACAGAGAGAGATAGAGACTGAGAGAGACCGATCAACAGAGATAGAGAGGGAGACCGATCGACAGAGAGAGAGACCGACGGACAGAGAGAGAAGGAGACTGACAGACCTGTGTTTTGTCAAAAAAGCATGGAGAACGCATCAAAAATGCAGTGCAAGCGCACAGCTAAACATTTTGGTTGCGTTTTGACACACCTCATTCATTTCACTGGGTGGAAAATGCAACCAAAATGCACAAAAGAAGTGACCTGCTGCTTTTTTAAACGCATCAATTTTGTCAAGTATTTGGCATCCAAAACGTTGCCTAAAAAAACGCAACGTGCGCATTGAATTTGCTGACTTCTCATAGACTTTGCTGGGGAAGCACAACGCTTGCATTTTGTCATTGAGACGCTGCAGTTTAAAACGCAGGAAAAATGCACACGTGCGCACAGGTGTGCCTAAAGGCCCCGTTACACGCAACGACATATCTAACGATATATCGCCGGGGTCACGGATTCCGTGACGCACATCCGGTCTCGTTAGCGACGATGTTGCGTGTGACACCAACGAACGGCCATTAACGATCAAAAATACTCACCTTATCGTTGATCGTTGTCACGTCGTTCATTTTCAAAAAATCGTTGATTGTTGAGGACGCAGGTTGTTCATCGTTCCCGAGGCAGCACACATCGCTACGTGTGACACCCCAGGAACGACGAACTGCAGCTTACCTGCGGCCGCCGGCAATGAGGAAGGAAGGAGGTGGGCGGGATGTTCGGCCCACTCATCTCCGCCCCTCCACTTCAATTGGGCGGCTGCTTAGTGACGCCACTGTGACGCCGAACGAACCTCCCCCTTAGAAAGGAGGCGGTTCGCCGGCCATAGCGACGTCGCTAAGCAGGTAAGTGACGGGTCCGAGCGATGTTGTGCGCCACGGGCAGCGATTTGCCCGTGACGCACAACCGACGGGGGCGGGTACGCTCGCAAGCGATATTGCTAGCAAGCGTACCCGCCCCCGTCGGTTGCAAAATCTGCAAGGAGACAATACTCAATGGGTGCATGAAACTTAAAGGGGTTGTCCCCTACTTTTACATTGATGGCCTGTGTCACTAACGCTCGGGTCCGGCGCTGCTGCAGCTTCGCTTGCTGCTCGGTGGCTCGAGCGGTGGGCCGGATCCCGGGGACTTGAGCGGCGCTCCTCGCCCGTGAGTGAAAAGGGGAATGGTTTTGGGGATTTATTGTCCGTGACGCCATCCACGGTTGTGGTGAGGTTGTGACACCACCGTTGCTCTGGACGGGGATCCGGGGAGCGATGACAGGGAGCAGCTTGGATGTTGTTCGTCCCCTCCGTGGGTAGGGGGGTTGGATGTCCCGGGCCCGGTGAGGGAGGGATGGCAGGCGGGTTACGGGGCCTGGTGAGGTGCAGGGTCGCGGGGGCAGCGCGGTGCCGCACGGCACAGTCGTACTCACTCAGCCAATGACGAATGCAAAGTCTCCGGTAAAACAAACGGCTGGATGGACGGGTCCCACAGACGGCTGCGGTTGTTCTTCTCCCGGTAGGTTGGTGGTGACTGCCTTTCCCTGCACCTGTGTTATGTTCTCGGTTCTGGTAGCTTCCCACCGGTAACCCGCTCCCCAGCTTGGATGGATGCTGAGGGAGCCCCTTTTGCCCGCAGGCGCTGGCCCTGGGTACTGTAGCCTTGGCGGTGACTGTATTTCCCTTCACGGTTTGAGCTGTTGCCTTCAATCGGGTCTTGACTGCTGGGAAATCCCGGAGGTTCCCTTCGCTAACAGATTTGACCGGTTTTACGGCGACTACTAGCCTGGTCGGGGTCCGTAAGCCCTGCCGGATGGTGCTGGCTTCTCTTCGCTCCCCGATCCGGTACCGGCGGGCCACCGCCCGTCCCCGGTCCTTACGGTTCACGTCAATCAGTCCCTCCTGCAGACGGTCACCACCGTCTGCCAACCTTGCTGTCAAGTGCCCGGGCCATGCACCCGGGCACGGTCAGTCTCCTCTTCCCGCCTCCAGGACTGTGAACTCCTCGGTGGGTGGGGCCAACCGCCTGGCTCCACCCTCTGGTGTGGACATCAGCCCCTGGAGGGAGGCAACAAGGATTTTTGTTTGACCTCGATGTGCCTAGCCGGGGTGTGGGGTGTGTTGTTGCAGTACCTGTGATGTCCTGGCTTGTCCGGGGCGCCACACCTGTCCTTAGGATAGGTCATCAACATATGATCAGCCGGGGTCCAACACCCCGCACCCCTGCGCATCAGGTATTCCCGGTGCCGGAGGCGGCAGCCAGAAATGCTCAGTTCCGGAGCTACTTCATCTTCTGATCCTGCACATTCACCTCCCATTCGGATAAATAGGCGGTAGATATGCAGTAGTCGGCCGTGGCCGCTATCGGAAGACGGAGCAGAGCCGAAGCTGAGCATTTCTGACTGCCTGCTGCCACTGGGAACACCTGATGTGCAAGGGTGCGGGATGTTGGACCCCGGCTGATCAGACACTGATCACCTATCCTAACGATAGGCCATAAGTGTAGAAGTAATGGACAACCCCTTTAAGGATTCTTATTTACTTTGCTGACATGATCCCCTTCAGGTTTGGTGACAAATCTGCACTCAAAAATGCATTAAAAATGCAACGTGTGAACACAGCCTTAGCATTATCTGCAACAAAATCCACAAAGAATTCCCCCAAAGGGGTAAAACCCTTGTCTATGCAATTATGCCTACATGTGGATTATGAAGGAACGATGTAGCTGTCTGCCATTGTGTAATATGAGAGTATTTTGTTCTATCACTTTATTTTCTGCTATTTTTGCCATCTGCAGGAGGCAGTTTCCTCATTACAGGCACAGCCCCTGCTTTCTGCTGCACTGGTCACAGCCGTAGTGCAGGGTAATGACCACTGCCGCACTGCCGTACTGCGCCAAACCCAGCACCATGCCCCTCCCCCACACGCACCGGCCGCCAGGTGGAGGCGGAACCTTGGAGCCGGCGCAGGCGTGTCCTCTATTCCACCTTCCCCCAGACATTGTCACTTCCGGCTTCCGGTCTGTGGATGAGCGGTGCAAAGGACTGCGATCAGGAGCGGTGACGACTTGTGCAGCAGGTAAAGGGTGACGTCCATATACAGATACAATCTTTCATACAATATCCCGGTGTGTGGGAGTTTGTGCTCCTTCTTCTCAGCACTGAGCACAGACGTGCTGCTGTCTGCTCACTTTCGGTTCTATTGTAATGGGTGACAGCATCCTATAGTATAGTGAGTAGTGGGTAGAGCGTTTGCAAACGAATACCCCTCCCATTCTTTGCAATGAATGACTCCCTGCATAAGCCTGAGCAGAGCTGCAGTGTAAAGCAAGGTGGTTGAATTCCACTGTATATAAATAAACCTTGAGGTTATGTTCACACTTGTACGTTGCAAATCCTACATGATCCACACAGATTGAGCTAATCCTACCTTTTCTGTGATGGTTGTGGAAATAAGTAACAGTTGAAAATACATGTGGAATTTTCCCTTTGTTCTCACCCACCTTTTGTATATAAGGGAAGACTTACATTTTTGGTACAACCTCTTTATGGTTTAATAACTCGGATTGGAAATTTAGATCTCGGATACCAAGTAACCGGTGCCAGCGAAGACCAGTACGACGCAAAATCCAGTGTCCATGTTCCATCAGGATATGTGGAGCGGACTGTTGTCAGGCAGGCGCAGTCAGTCACGTGGCGCAGGCGCGTCAACAATGCGATGATGAGATGTAAGCTCATCCGAGAGGGAAAGAATTTAGAGGGATGGTCACTACTTTTATTTATGGCACTATTAAAGGGAACCTGTCACCACTTTTTTGGCCTATAAGCTGTGGCCCCCACCATTGGGCTCTTATATACAGCATTCTAACATGCTGTATATAAGAGCCCAGGCCACTGTGAGAACATAAAAAAAACACTTTATAATACTTGTCTAACGGTTGGGCAGATGGGTGTCGCATCTTTTGGCCATCTTCGTCTTCCATCTTCTGAAGCCGCGGTGCATGATGCGTCCGACGTCATACACACTCGCCGGTATTCAGGTCCTGAACAGGGCAGATCAAAGTAGTGTAGTGCGCCTGCGCAGGACCGGCGAGTGTGTGTGACGTAGACACGTTATGCACCCTGGCTTCAGAAAGAGGACGAAGATGGCCGAAAGAGGAGGCACTGAACAACGGAGACGCCCATATGGCCAACCGCGCGACCGTTAAGTAAGGATTATAAAGTGTTTTTTATGTTATACCCCCGGCCTGGGCTCTTATATACAGCATGTTAGAAAATGCTGTATATAAGAGCCCCGGTGGTGGTGGCCGCAGCTTATAGGCTAAAAAAGTAGTGACACTCTTTAATTCCACAGCGCTTTACACATGTGATGATCACTGTCCCCATTGGGGCTCACAATCTAACTTCCCCATCCGTTTGTCTTTGGAGTGTGGGAGGAAATCCATGCAAACACGGGGAGAACATACAAACTCCTTGCAGATATGGTGCTCATAAAGACAAATTGAAAAGCGGTCGCCGAGGAGGAGCAGGGATTCCATATGTAGCTCTATTATCGTTGTTTGCTTTAAAGGCATTTTCCGGTCTTAAAGGGAACCATCACATATCAAATAGTAAAGGTATAAGCAGTGCCAAACCGGCGCTAGGATGTTGGTTGAAATCATACTTTCAGTTTAGGCCGTGCTCACATCAGCAGTATTTTGCCGCAAAACTGGATCAGTCACAAATGCGTTTCAGCTCCATTAATTTCCTATGGAATCGCGGCAAGATGCGGTCACGTGAGACGCATGTGACCGCATCTTGCCGCGATTCCATAGGAAATTAATGGAGCTGAATCGCATTTGTGACGGATCCACTTTTGCGGCAAAATACCGCTGATGTGAGCACGGCCTAAGAGATTGGAGGCTTGATTGCTGTAAAATCCTTCATCAAAGCTTCAGAAATGATGTCATTGATACAGTCTTGAGTTTGGGTAAGATTTTGTAGGTTGGGTTTTGTGTAATATTCCTCCCTCCCCTGTGTGCTTGGCTGGCCGTTATGTACATTTCGCACCTCTGTTGCTGCCATCACAGTTATGGCAACGCATGCGCAGTAGAATATTGAAGCACTACAGGAACTAAAAAAAAGGCATCAGAGTCAGCGCATGCGCGTACCGCTATCTGCAGTGCGATTTTATTGAAGACACTGTCCTGCTTCTGGCTTGTCAAATGCTCGTTCCGTGGGCTATTGCATGCCCCGCTGACAGCACGAGCATTCGACAAGTTATACTGCAGGTCAAACAGTAGACATCGCAATGTTTACATTTGTCAAAAGTCGTCAAGAGGGTACAATTTTGTTGTCAAACCAGAACGCAGCATACAAACATATCCTTAAGCTGGCTATGCACATTAGATAAATGTCAGCTGAATTTGACAGGACGGACTATATTCTCTCAGGTGCATGGATGTGTCCCAGCTCTCCCACAACCTTTCCCTAAGATGGATCAGGCATGTTGAATGTTACCATGCCCAATCCTTTTCTTTTTGGGAGATGATGTTTGAGGATCCCTGGCAGCAGCTTCTCTCTTTATTAAGAACGCTTGCTTGGCCGAGCTGAGTGTGTGTATTTATGGGGAGGTTGAGGGTAGTTGTCTGCCAACTGCTGTCCATGGCAGATGCCCCATAACTCTACTGTTCTGCTGTAGGGAGGACGTGTGGCCACTTGCAGCTTCGCCATGATAATATATGGGCCACTGAAACCTTTAGCAACCAGTTTCATGTCGGGTTATGTATGATTTGCAGGGTCAGCAGCTGGTGGATCATTGTCTGTACTTTGATCAGTATCTGGGCTATAAACCTAGATAACAGTGTGTCAACATATTGATCACTGCTGGTTATATTAACATCATTGACGTAAAATCCACCCATCTCTCCCTGAGACTATTAGCTGTAGGTCTGCTAAATTTCCTTCTCGGTTGAATATATAGGTTTGCATGCCATTGTTCATTACAGCAATAAACTAACAAATTTGCAGCTGCACTCTGAGATGTTAAGGTATACAGACATTGAATATAAGAACTAGTAATACCTCTATGTGGACTGAAAAGCCTACAATTTTAAAATTGTAGGCTATTCAGCCCAGGTAGAGGCATTTAGGTAGGGACACGGAAAATGAGATACGCCTTGATGGTGGCTGCTGGGCTCACATAAAACTGGCCCTTTTTTATGCTCTAAGTGTCTCAATTTTTTAATTTATTTCCTTAGCAGTAATGCATGTCTATATTCCTATATTCAATGTGAGTATACCTTAGCGTATTAGAGAGCAGCTGTTAATTTGTTTTTGTTTTTTTTTTCATGTTCAGTATGCACCTGTTCACACTTGTCTGTTAGGAAGTGATGTCAGTTTTCTTATTAATCATTACAGAACCACGAGAGCTATGAAAGGTCCATATTGGTAAAGGTCACAGCTTACCTTGATGGAATCCATCAGTTTTCCAGCAGAGTTTTAAGCATTTTTGCTTGACCCCCCCCACAACCCCCCCACCCCCTTGCATATATTACTTAATGCCCCATGACGGATATATCCGACTTGGAGCGCGTTGTCTGTATTTAACTCCAGAAATGAGGTCCTCCCGCTGCTGATAACCATTTAATGTCTCTGACAATGGTATTTAAATGACCTGATCGGGGGAACTCGTAGGATACCATGGCAACCAGGGCCCTTTGAAGACCCCCCCCCCCAGTGATGCCAGATTGTTATATTTGAACTTTATAGGAGACTGTAATTTACACTATATACCTCAATTCATATGTATTGTAGTATATTCTGTTTGCAATCGATTGCTTTCAGATTAAATGCTAATGCGGGGGATAACTTGTTTTTTGTTTGTGGCAGAAGGCCCCCAAAAACTTTAACATCTGCCAAACCAACCAATATCGAGGGGTTCAGTCTAATCTGTATTCGAGTACCTGGGCAGATGATTGTTGGGGGGAGTTATGGATTCGGCTCTATCCTAGTGCGCCTGTGTATGGGAGAGCCGGTTCAATAATCCTCCCTTCCCCCCAAACTATCCAAGGTTTATGGAGATCTAAAATTTTAAAATTAATCTGTTTAGCTCTAGACCCTTTTATTAACATAAAGGTACGCTCTCACGAGTATCGGATCGCATCACCCGGCACAGTCACACACTCTCCTGACGGGAGCCGGTCGGCTGCATGTATTTCTATGCAGCTGAGACGCTCCTGCCCGAAGAGTGTGTGACCGCACCGGGTGACGCAATCTGATAATCATGCGACTGACACGTACCCTAACTGACATAACATTCATGCCCAGTGTTAGGATGTAAGATACAAAATATTTTTTGTAACACAAATGAGGATTCTGTAGCCAAAAGGTCAGACTACAGTCTCCCTAATCATTGGGGATCTCTCTGGGGCCATCATGTCTCCCCTCTGTGTGGGCAAATGAAGGATAATCAGGATGGTGTAATCAGGACCCTTTGTATGCAAATTGGAGGTAAAGAGTACAAAGGTTGTTCAGAACAGTTCTTTGATCATAAGATAAGACATGGTATCTGCAGGTTGGAAGGGGAGTGCATAGGAGGGGTATAAAAGGCCAATGCCTGGCCCGGACAAGGGGCAGCAAGGAAGAAAAGGCATTAAAGGTACCGTCACACTAAACAACGCTCCAGTGATCCCACCAGCGACCTGAGCTGGCAGGGATCGCTGGAGCGTCGCTACACGGGTTGCTGGTGAGCTGTCAAACAGGCAGATCTCACCAGCAACCAGTGACCAGCCCCCAGCCAGCAGCGACGCGTGGAAGTGATGCTGCGCTTGGTAACTAAGGTAAATATCGGGTAACCAAGCAAAATGCTTTTCTTGGTTACCCAATATTTACCTTGGTTACCAGCGCACACCGCTTAGCGCTGGCTCCCTGCACTCGTAGCCAGAGTATACATTGGGTTAATAAGCAATCCGCTTTGCTTATTTACCCGATGTGTACTCTGGCTACGCGTGCAGGGAGCAGGTACTGGCAGCCTGAGAGCTGCGGACGCTAGTAACTAAGGTAAATATTGGGTAACCAAGCAAAGCACTTAGCTTGGTTACCCGATATTTACCGTGGTTACCAGCGTCTGCAGAATCCGGCTCCCTGCTCATTGCACATTTAGTTGTTGCTGTCTCGCTGTCACACACAACGATCTGTGCTTCACAGCGGGAGAGCAACGTCCAAAAAATGGTCCAGGATATTCAGCAACAACCAACGACCTCACAGCAGGGGCCAGGTTGTTGCTGGATGTCACACACAGCGACATCACTAGCGACATCGCTGCTACGTCACAAAATACGTGACTCAGCAGCGATGTTGCTAGCGATGTTGCTTAGTGAGACGTGGCCTTAAGAAAAAGTTTCCTGGGAGAGGAAGACATTGAGTTAGGGTTCCCTGGAGGAGAGAAGAGCATTCAGGAAGTCATCTCTGGGAAAGAGGGTCCAGGGAGCGATCGTGTGGGCCACACCAAGGTGACATTACACGGATGCATCAAGGGAGATGAGATAATGACTGGAGATGGAGTGGTGTGCAGGATGGTTGCTTCCTACTAAGGGCTCATTCAGACATACGAGAAAATCGTCTGTGCATGGCCTGGCCGCTGTCTCCTGACCCGAACCCAGCATCCTCATAAGCATGTATCGGGCTTCTGAGTTTGGATGAGGAGACCAATTTCAGTCCGTGTGCAGACAGATTTCCGAGGATGTCAGTTTCAGCCCTAACGGTGAACCTAAAGCGAACTTATCATGTCAGATAATGCTATTAACCTACAGAAATTGGGTTAATCTGCAGGTTTATAGTGATAGGCTGCAGTATTGAAAGCCCAGCTACCTGGAGAAAATGACTTTATTTTTCCCTGCAACTGCCGACTTTCAGTCACAAAGGCATGACTATAGTCTCTGCTCTGTACATACCGTAAGACAAAACAATCACTGATCTCGGGGAGACCAGCCAGAGAAATCACTGCTGGCAGCCAGCAAAGGCGCTCAACACAGTGAATTCCTAGGTGCATTGCCCCCTGGGAAGTATGCAAATCAAAAAGGTCCGTGGAGCCTCTGTTAGGAGTCTTGACATGAAAAATAGCCAGATCTCCCTCCAGGAAGGACCCAGCCAAGAAGTGGCTCTTTTTAGGAGACCACCATAACCACCATATTAAGTGGCCCTTTTAGTCAATATCCAGCTCTTGACGAGTTTAAAGATATGACAAGGGAAATACCAAGGCCAGGTATCCATCCACAGACAGCTGTTTCGGAGTATTACCCCTCATCAGTGTGGAGTAGGATTCTGGCTAGGTGGGAGCAATGCCTAGTAGACCAGAAATTTTTCTGTATCGAGACTCCTAACAGTGGTTCCACGGACTTTTTTGATTTGCATACTTTCCAGGGGACAATGCATTTAGGATTTCACTGTGTTGAGCGCCCTCGCTGGCTGCCGGCAGTGTATTCTCTGGCTGGTCTCCTCGAGATCAGTAATTGTTTTGTTTTGCTGGTCTACTAGGCATTGCTCCCACCTATCCAGAATCCTACTCCACACTGATGAGGGGTAATACCCC
This sequence comes from Anomaloglossus baeobatrachus, assembly GCF_048569485.1. Lineage (NCBI taxonomy): Eukaryota > Metazoa > Chordata > Amphibia > Anura > Aromobatidae > Anomaloglossus > Anomaloglossus baeobatrachus. The sequence goes on along the minus strand of NC_134363.1, from coordinate 148,018,222 downwards.
GAAACAGCTGTCTGTGGATGGATACCTGGCCTTGGTATTTCCCTTGTCGTATCCTTAAACTCGTCAAGAGTTGGATATTGACTAAAATGGCCACTTAATATGGTGGTTATGGTGGTCTCCTAAAAAGAGCCACTCCATGGCTAGGTCCTTCCCAGAGGGATATCTGGATATTTTCCTATCGAGACTTTTAACAGAGGCTCCACGGACCTTTTTGAGTTGCTGTACATGCCGTAGTGAGTGGCGGCTGTAATCACACCCGGCACTGATTGATCCTGCGAAAATCTGTCTGTCAGTCAGAATGTTGGGGTGCGGTTACAGACGCCGCTCGGAGTGTTTTGATTGATGACTGTAGCCGCGCCTCAATGACTGAAAGCCGACCTGATGCCTTGAACATGAACCAAACACAATCACCTGACCCAAGATATGAGCCCCATATAAGCCTATGAGTGTGTTAGTTCAGATCTGGAGATCTTTGCTTGGTCTGGGTATTATGGGCCAGACCTCACACGGGTGGATCTAGTCCAATATAGAATCCCGGACAATCCCTGTGATTGCCGCACGATTGTTACACACGTCACATGAGGCCCCTTTAATAATCAGCGCAGCTGACCATTTACACCCCAATTACCAGTGATATTGATCCGATTGGACAGAAATTGGTCAAATATGTGACCGTGCAAAGGAGCCCATATTGAAAATGAAGGCGTCTGCTGCCTGGATCCATCACTCTGCTTGTTCTGCATCCCAGGATTTGCCTGCTTTGCAGAACGTGCTGTGACCTTACTATTCCCTGTCCTTGACGTTGTGTTGTCTCAGCCGGTTTATTTATATCATACGTTTTCTATGATTGCATTGTTTCGCACTTTGCTTACTCACGGGATCGAGCTGCAGCTGCTCCAGTAGCCCTGACATTGGCTCTATAGAGTCTTGTTTTCTTATAGGACGGGTCTTCTACCTTCTCCAAAGGGGCTCTGCAAAGGAAAAGTGGAGCAGTCACCAACTGATGTGTGGCTGCATTATGTCAGAAACCGTGCCACCCTCATCCAGTGGCCATGTCTGGTATTGCACCTCAGCCTTATTTATCGGATCTAGATGTGAACTTCCTCCAATGATTGCGACGTAGTAGAAAAGTCAAAAGTTGACCAATTCTGGTTCCTTATGTTCTTTTCATTGTCTTTTTCAGGAAGGAAATCGCTTCCCAACTCCGTCACTTGGACCGATCTGTCAAGGATCATGGTGTCTAAGCAGGCCTTCCTCTTCAGCCTAGGTTCCCTCTACCTTTCCCTCCTGTTTATATTCCTCCTTATGGATGTTTATGCCAGGCCGGCAAACAATTCTGCCTTGAAGGATAAACCGGTGGACAATAAGGATGAGAACGAAATCTTGCCCCCAGACCACCTTAACGGGCTGAAGATGGAAATGGACGGTCACCTCAACAAGGAGTTCCATCAAGAGGTTTTCTTAGGCAAAGAGATAGAAGAATTTGATGAGGATTCAGAGCCAAGGAAGAACCGGAGGAAGCTGGCGGCCATCTTTTCTAAGTGAGTCACTGACCGAGCTTTGGTTGTACGGTGGTACCATGTTTTTCAAAACATAAGACACTGTCTTATATTTTTTTTTGCTTCCCAAAAAAGCACTAGGGATTATTTTTGGAGGAGGTCTTATTCTTGGAGAAACACGGTTGGGGGGTAGGTTTACTCCCAAAAAAGAAGACACCCCCCCCCCCCTTACTTCCCAGGAGACTCATACTTACCAGACCCAGACGTCTGCACGGCTCCCAGGTCCTCCTGTGATCTCCAGTGATCTCCAGTGTTAGCTGCACGCTGTTCTCCCCTACTGCTGGCTGAAACGCTGACAAACGCGCGGCGGATTGCAGGCGCACACGCGCGGCGGATCTCGCGCGCACACATGCACACGCAGCAGATCGCACGCACACACGTGCAAACGCGCGCAGCAGATCGCACACACACGCTCGCAGCAGATCGCACGCACACACACGCACGCAGCAGATCGCACGTGCACACACACACACGCGCGCAGCAGATCGCGCGCACACACACGCGCGCAGCAGATCGCGCGCACACACACACGCGCGCAGCAGATCGCACGCACACACGTGCACACACGCGCGCAGCAGATCGCACGCACACACGTGCACGCACACACACGCGCGCAGCAGATCGCACGTGCACACACACGCGCAGCAGATCGCACGCACACACGCGCGCAGCAGATCGCACGCACACACGTGTACACACGCGCGCGCAGCAGATCGCACGCACACACGTGTACACACACGCGCAGCAGATCGCACACACACGTGCACACAGCAGATCGCACGCACACACGTGCACACACACGCGTGCGCGCAGCAGATCGCACGCACACACACACACGCGCGCGCAGCAGATCACACACGCGCGCGCAGCAGATCGCACGCACACACGTGCACGCGCAGCAGATCGCACGCACACACGCGCACACACACACACGCGCACAGCAGATCGCACGCACACACGTGCACACACACACGCGCGCAGCAGATCACGAGCACACACGTGCACACAGCAGATCACATGTAGCGCTTCCGGCCGCAGGGAATGATGCGAGCAAGTCAGTGTCCGGCCGCAGGTCCTGTTCGTTGCGCTCCACTGCACTGCCGCTCAGGATTCTGCCGGCGAGAAGAGATCGGTGTCACTGGATGTGGGGAGTGTGGATGTGATCTGATTGTGAGAGATCGGATGTGTGTGTGTCAGATTTGATTGTGTGTGTGTGAGAGATCTGATGTGTGTGCGGGTGTGTGATCACTTCAGGTCCTCAGGCAGCTCAGCGTTGGGTCAGTGATTCCCGGGTGCCGCTGTCTATAATGAAGTGTTCTGCAGTATCTGTATCTTTTTAGCTGCACGGACACTTCATTACTGAACCGCGACTAGGGCTTATTTTGGGGGGAGGGCTTATATTTAAGCCTTGCTCCGAAAATGCTGAAAATCCCTGCTAGGGCTTTTGGGGGAGGGCTTATTTTTGGAAAAACACGTTATCAAGCAGAGGCACGTGTGCAGATGTACCGACGTCCCGGCACGTAGAAAAATGCTACTGGAAGGATCACACCTTGTTTTCTCTCTTTTCACAGCCAAAAAGCCAGTGCATTGCTAAAGGATTACATGGGGTTAAATAATACACACAATGTCAATGCAGAGTAGTGGCCCCAAATCTGGGAGGTTTGATATGGCACCAACATAGGCTGTAGTCTTGGTCCGTTTGCCTGCAGTTTGTGTTGTTTCTCAGACACTTACCCGCTTTGGTGAATGAGCTGTACGTCTGACTAGTCCCTGACTAATGTGATGTGCTAGACTGATGTGACCTGGTGGAAATGACGGCTCGCTTCCTGCAGATTATTATCGGATAATGATAAAACCTCTCTTATATGATTTACCATAATCATCTTCAGTGACCACATACTTCCTGGCAGCAGATTCTCACCGGCGCACACAGGGCGGTTTGTGATCATGGCTCCTTGTCAAGACTTTAAACCCTTTAAAGGGAATCTGTCAGCAGGTGTTTGCTATGGAATCTGACAGCAGCATGGTGTAGGGGCAGAGAGCCTGATTCCAGCAATGCCTCTTAGTTTACTGTCTGCAACGGTTGTGATGGAATCACAGTTTTTTCCAGCACCCATGACGGCACCCTTACATCCTTGTGGTGCCGTCATGGGTTCAGAAAAAACACATTACCGGTAAGTAATTACGTATTTTTCCAGCACCCATGACGGCACCACGAGGATGTAAGGGTGCCGTCATGGGTTCAGAAAAAAACACATTACCGGTAAGTAATTACGTATTTTTCCAGCACCCATGACGGCACCACGAGGATGTAAGGGTGTCGTCATGGGTTCAGAAAAAAACACATTACCGGTAAGTAATTACATATTTTTCCAGCACCCATGACGGCACCACGAGGATGTAAGGGTGCCGTCATGGGTTCAGAATAAACACATTACCGGTAAGTAATTACGTATTTCTCTGCTGCAGATCTAGCAGAGCTCAGAATGTTGAGCTGTGTATAACCCCATCCACACCACTGATTGGCAGCTTTCTGTGTACACAATATATTATTATTTATTATTATAGCGCCATTTATTCCATGGCGCTTTGCAAGTGAAAGAGGGTATACGTACAACAATCATTAACAGTACAAAACAGACTGGTATAGGAGGAGAGAGGACAGAAGGATGCTAATTAGTGGTGTGGTTGTGGTTGGTCCACGAGGCAGGAGATGCCCAGTCCTGTAGTGATCCTCTCCAGCTGATAAAACACTGATTTTATTGAAACCGCAAAACACATCCTAGTAAGTGACACATCACCGGATCGGGATCTCCTCTACATCATGTTGCTCCCAAATTACATAGCAAACACCTGGTAACAGATTCCCATTAAAGGGAACCTGTCAGGTCATTTATGTGTTCTAACCTGCAAACAATGTGACGTGTGTGCTAGTAACCCCTTCCTACCCATCCCTGTGTTTTATTAATGTGAATGTATAAAAAGGTGTTTTATTACTTACATGTACCCTATGTAAATGAGCAGGGGCTCTAGCCCCATATGCGTCACATCACCCTGTGGGCGTTTGCATGTTTTCCGTGGTATCATGCCCTTGTGGGCGTGATACCATGGATTTACATCAGCGACGTGACCATCGCTACTTGAGATCTCGCGCATGCGCACTTACCATTCCCGCAGCCTTATTAGGGTGCGCGCTTCTTGTCTTCAGAAGCGCACATAAAGGACCTGACAGGTTCCCTTTAACATTCTGTGATGTTTATTATTGGCACAGATCAGTGGCAGTATATGGAATGGGCTGCGGAGCCTCGGCTGTGTTTTTCAGCTGACAGTTGACTCTTTAACAGAAGCGACCAGAGCTAGCTCAGATCACTCCTGTTCAACCACTTAAATGCTGCTGCAACCTATGGTACTTGATTTTTTTTAATTCCACTTTTTCCAAAATGATAGCCAGACCACAATTTTTGTATCGATTTTCCAAATGTTAAGCAGAAAAAAGAAGAAAAACTCCCGTTTTCTGCTTTTTTTTTTTTTTTTAGAAAAACTACACCAATCTCACCCTTTTGTGACCGCTCTGTCTAAAATTAATGGTGTCCAGAGCAAACTAAATGTGATCCTTTGTCTGTATTTGCTGTGATTTTTGCTTTTTGGGTATAATGAAGGGGTTCTCCTGCACCGCTCACTTTTGCAGTAAAGATGAGCGACACCGATGAAGCTGCATCCACCTTCTGAGCTGCCGATCGCCAGGTATTGTCCACCTGTCCCATTCATTAGAGTAGTACATGTGCATGGACCTTGCAGATGTGACCTGATCGGCTCTGCTCTTGCAAAAGTAAGCAGTGCAACCCCTTGAATCCCCAAATTTACCCTTGTATTAACATATATAATAGTCGTGCCTATGGTGAGTCTTAAGACGCCCCCTTCTTTTAATCCAAAATGGACTCGGGTTCCACTGCTAGGACTGGAGTATGCCCCTCAGCCCATATATTTCTTCTGCAGTGGCCACTACAGGGCTAACGCAGTACTACATGGCAACTATATCACCATTAGACCAACTGGGTGCTCAAGGGTAGTGTTGAGCGGACCCGGATCTGAAAAATCCGGATCCGCACGGTTCTAGGTTCCGATCCGGATCTGTCGGACCCTAATTATAGCCGATCCGCTCAACTCTACTCAAGGGCTGCTCTTGTAGGGTTTATGGAGCAGGGTAAATTTGTACCGCCTCCTACCTTCCGGCATCTCTAGGAGTTCTGTCTTAAAGGGATGGTACCAGAAGTCAGACTTGTATGTTCTTCAGTACGTTGGAGTCCCATACCAATGTGTACCCATATAACGCTAGGGTCATCCATTATAGTGGAGCGAGAAGGAAAGCTTTAACACTAGAAGTCCCAGAAATTTTGAGCTCCCCCTGAAGTCCCGAAAGAGGGTCAAATGACCCTTAGTCCAAACTGAATAGAACTAACTAGAAACTAACTCATTGGAAAACAACAACCTCCTGTGGTGCGACAGTAATGACCTTAATTACAGAACAAAAGACAGTGATTATAGGATGTTAGCTAAAATCCTTCAGGTCATTCGACCCGTCTCTGGGTTCCAAAGGTAGAAATGTTAAATGACCCCTAGACTCTGGGACTTCTAGTGTTAAAGCGTCGTGTGCCCCCTAGTCGCCCAGCAGCACGGCCATTGTGATCACACAGCGATCGGTGAGAAATCTCTGCCGCATCCGATGCAGTGAGAATTTTTTAGTAGAATTACCAACAGGTAAAACCCCAACAATCCATTTTTGCCTTTGATGAGAACTTCCTCGTACAGAAAGTGTCGTCATTCTGAGAAATCTGAGCCTACATAGTCGGTAACGGAGCCCTGCTTCGCTCTTCTTGTTGGATTCGCCGTTTCTTGTGGCGCCTTTACAAGAAATCGTATTTTAATTTTTTTTTTATCATTGAGGCAAGCCTAAAAACATGAAACGTGACTGGGTATTGTGGTTACAGAAAGCTCGCCCGCACGGGGGTGCAGATCTGTTACCGTACGTGCCGAGCTTGATCAGTCTCGCCTGACGTAGAGTCCTGATGGAACACGGCCAGGGTTATGGGAAAGTCCGGTAACCCGCGTCTGCGGTAGTATTGCGGTATATGCTACACATCTGTCTCAGCTTCTCATGCCTATGGGAACTAAACAAATACCGTGCAAAAAATAAAATTAAGTCGCCTGCTTTTCTGCATCTCAAATTAAATTCTAAAAAGAATATTTGGTTTTGTCGCATCATAAAAGTCCAGTCTCTCAATTTATAAACTTATTGAACCCATAAAGTGACCTCTGTAGAGGTAAAATAAGAAATATAATACAAACTGTAGAATCGTTTTACCATCACCAATAAAACCTACCACTCCACATGCAAAAAGCAAAGCACTCAAAAAATACGTTTCTTGCACTGATCTTCCTATGGTTACATCTACCTGGATTAATTTAGTTACATCTGTATTATGCTAGTTTGGTATCGCTGCAATCATTTTACCCTACTGGATTATATTGCCAGGTAATTTCTGCCGCCCACTGAACCTAATATTCCCCCCCCCCCCCCCCCCTTTTCTCCCCTTATCCCCAATTTTTCTTTGCCCCCCCCCCGCTTCCCTTTCGCCTCCCCCCGCTTCCCTTTCGCCCCCCCGCTTCCCTTTCGCCTCCCCTCGCCGCCCCCGCCTCCCTTTCGCCCCCTCCCGCTTCCCTTTCGCCCCCTCCCGCTTCCCTTTCGCCCCCTCCCGCTTCCCTTTCGCCCCCTCCCGCTTCCCTTTCGCCCCCTCCCGCTTCCCTTTCGCCCCCTCCCGCTTCCCTTTCGCCCCCTCCCGCTTCCCTTTCGCCCCCTCCCGCTTCCCTTTCGCCCCCTCCCGCTTCCCTTTCGCCCCGCTTCCCTTTCCACCCCCTCCCGCTTCCCTTTCGACCCCTCCCGCTTCCCTTTCGACCCCTCCCGCTTCCCGGCTTCCCTTTCGACCCCTCCGGCTTCCCTTTCGACCCCTCCGGCTTCCCTTTCGACCCCTCCGGCTTCCCTTTCGACCCCTCCCGCTTCCCTTTCGACCCCTCCGGCTTCCCTTTCGCCCCCTCCGGCTTCCCTTTCGACCCCTCCGGCTTCCCTTTCGACCCCTCCGGCTTCCCTTTCGACCCCTCCGGCTTCCCTTTCGACCCCTCCGGCTTCCCTTTCGACCCCTCCGGCTTCCCTTTCGACCCCTCCGGCTTCCCTTTCGACCCCTCCCGCTTCCCTTTCGACCCCTCCCCCCCCCGCTTCCCTTTCGACCCCCCCCCCCCGCTTCCCTTTCGACCCCCCCCCCGCTTCCCTTTCGACCCCCCCCCCCCGCTTCCCTTTCGACCCCCCCCCCCCCCGCTTCCCTTTCGACCCCCCCCCCTCCCCGCTTCCCTTTCGACCTCCCCCTTCCCCTTTTCTCTCCCACCCCTCGCCCTTTTCTCTCCCGCCCCCCCTTCCTCTTTTCCCCCTTGTTCCTCAGCCGGTGGTGGTCACTAGTGTAGTGGTACATGGGTGGGGTTGAGGAGTGTTTGCAATAGGGCTCATCCGTGTTCACTTTTGTATGCCACCTTTATTACAAAATGTTTATCTGGTAAACACGTAATGTGTAAAAGAAGCAGGTACGCCGTCAGCCCGGGTGGGAGGATCGTGTCCTCTTCACTTTCACCCAGCAGCTAGAGCTGCCCACCATGTGTGTCGGGGGGTGACGTCTGGCTTTTCATGAAAAGGGGTCAGCACGTTACCTGTGGTTTCCTGGAGAGAGCAGCTCTTCATTATCACACATGAAGCTGGCGGGCCGTGTGGTTTTCACTGATTTTCCACACTCTTTGGTTTTATATATATATATATATATATATATATAATATATATAATTTGTTGTTTACAGTAAAGTGAGACCTAAATAGAACAAACGCTGCGAGGACCATTGCTCGCTTTACTCGCGCTCTGCAATCTTTTCTCCAGCGTCATGAATACATTCACGTCTGGTAGTCACTAATATTGTGCGTTATCCTGAGATTTGGGGGGGGACACGAGAGACCTCTGCTCTGTTCAGCAAACAATTGACACTCGCAAAGCCACACCGCAGGTCAGTGTTTGCTGCGGAAAAAAACATGAATGTTGGGTACGGGATTTCTAGAAATCCCTCCACTGTGCTTGTACTGTACAATGCAACGTTTTGGTCGCAGCTGAAGCATGCTACATCCAAAACCCTGCAAACACTGATCGTGGACACGCAGCCTAAATCACAAGGGGCGCACCACATTTCTCCTCAAGCAGGGAGGCCTTCACTATGTGCCCAGTATTTTGTTAGTGCAGCAGTTTGGGCTTCAGAGCTGCTTTTCGTATTCTAATTCGTACCAGACGAGGATGTGGAGGGCTGTCTCCTCGTCTGACCCGTTCTTCACACACTTTTGCGTTCTCTTCTATACCTTTTTGGAAGGTATTGGCACTGCGAAGAGGTACATGTGCACCCTTTAAAGGGGCTTTCCACTACTTTGGAAAAGTTAACAAAGATACGAGGAGATGTAATATAGTCACTGTAAGGCCACTTTCACATATCAGTTTTTTCCATCAGGCACAATCCGAAAAATACAGCTAAAACTGATCTGGCACCGGATCTGTTTTATCCCCATTGATTGTATTAGCGCCGGATTGTGCCTGATGGCCTTGCGTGGCATATGGCTTTTGCCGGATCCGGCGTAATTGGCTAATGCAGCGGCCGGATGGAACGTCTCTTGTAACGTTTTTTGTCTCAGCCAAAAAAACGGATCCGACGCGATTTACAATGGGAACCTATGGACGCCAGATCTGGCGTAATGCGGCAAAAAAACGGATGCGGCCGCCGGATCCATTTTTTTAAACTGTGCATGCTCTAAATTATTGTAAAAAACGGATCCAGCAAAAAAAAAGACAAAACTGATACAAAAACAGATGCGCCAGATCCTTTTTTTTTGACGGATCGGGTAAAAAAAAAAGGATCCGGCGCATCCATTTTTGCATATTCTGCGCCGGATCCGTTGCATCAGGCACACGCCGGATTGTGCCTGATGCCAAAAAACTGATGTGTGAAACTAGCCGAAGGATCCCAATCCTCTGTTACTGTGAAAAGCCCCCTTTAAGACCCCCAGTCATTGCAATGCAGGTCTCGCGCTACAGCCTTACAAAGAAACAGTAACAAGTAATTCAGTTCAAAGAAGTGAGGCACAATTCTGCTTTTGCAGCGCTTGCATCCTGCCGAGGCGAGCTCAGATTTGGGGAAAGAACAGTGCTCGTAACGTGCGCCCACACATCCCCACTGTCTATTATGGGAGGCAAAAGCTTCCACCGCGAGAAAATGTCAGACAATGCCACCTGCCGCACGGGGCCCGAGGACTGCGCAGAGCGCCGAGCGTGCTCTGCCTGATCAGAGGAAGAGCATTTACATGATAATCTGCTGTGACCTCAACCGTAGGGTTTATTATCCGAAATTTGGTGTGTGGGGTCCGTGGGCGGATTGATGACGCCGTCGTTTTTAGCACAGTAAATATTTACATAAAATCTTCACTCTTCTTGCCCTTGTTTTTTCCCTTCTGACTGATGTGAACAGTTTCTTCCGACATGTTGCGGCCTGTTCTAGGTTGCGGTGGTCGTCCGGTTCCGTTCTTGGGTACAATGGTGGTGCACAGCCACCGGAAGGCTGCGGGGAGCCCGGTGCCCGGGGAAGGGGGGTGTATGTTCCCTTCACAGATCATACACCCATGATACTAAAGTATTTCCTATCCGCCAGGTGGATGAAAGCGACTAATCAGTGGGGGTTTGGCTGCTGAGACCCCCACTGATAGTGATTTGCGATTTATTTATTTATTTATTTATTTATTTTTTTCCCCCGATGATCAGGAGCCTCACTCAACCGTTTTTTTGTAAAGATTGGGATCGAGATAACACAATCTTGCGTCCGGTCACCGATCTCGGTCTTTACAGTTATGGGATGGGGCGGGGGGGGACTGTAAAATTAAGAATATAGTTAATAATAAACATTGTCATTCTACCTACAGGTCCCGCGACGTGTCCTTCAGACTCTGTCTCCCGGCCGCTTCTGCTTCCGGGTCCGATCATTTCTGTGCCCCCGGTATACAAGGACCTTCTGTGACATCATAGCCATGTGACCAGTCTGGTGTGAATGTTGTACAGACATTGGCTTACAGACTGGTCACATGACTATGACGTCATCGAAGGTCCTGTTAACTGAACTTTGACTGTCCTTGTGCGAGTGTCGTATCACCCGGCACGGCGCACACTCTCCCGACAGCAGCAGGTCGGCTGCACATATTTCCATGCAGATATTTGAGCTTTGTACAATCACTGGGGGGAGTTTAAGAGGTCAGACCCCTACTCCTCTAATACAGTGGAACTTTCTTCAATAATAACCAGTGCATCATCTGTGAGACCAGACCTGACCGGCGTCTTCACCTGATAACCTGTAATAAGTATAATCCCCCTGTAAAGGGGTCTTCCACTTTTATGATATTTATGACCCATCCTAAGCAAAGGTCACCAAGATCAGACTGGCTAGGGGCCGCAACACCCCCCCCACGTACCCCCCCCGTCAGCTGTTTTCAGCTCTGGTGGCAACTGGATGAAAACTGTTTACAGCGCGGATTATCATAGCCCCATTCACTGATTAGTGGACACTTCCAGGTACCACGGATCAGCTCCCAGTGGCCACTAAACACTGCTGTGGTCCTCTTGTACACTGTACATCCAGAACCCACCCAAGCTAAAAACAAGTGATTAGTGGTTGTCAGAGACCACCAATCTGATACTGTCCTGAGTGTAGGCCACTGATAGCATAATAGTGGAAACCCCCTTTAAAATTTTGTAAAAGCAGATAAACCCATTAAAGGGAACCTGTCAGATCCAGTATGCACCCACTACCACGAGCAGTTCTGGGTGCATATTGCTAATCCCTGCCTAACCGTCGCTGTATACACTAGCATAGAAAAAGGTATCTTTTGCAAGGGCAAAGTTGCAAGGGCGTTAGTTCCTGAAATCATTCCGCCTTCTTAGCATGTTGGCACACCCACCGGGGCCCCGCATCCTCATTGGCAGTGACGGGTCTACCTGTGTCCGTTGTCACACTGGGCTTAGGGTCAAGTGCACATGATCAGAATGCCGGGCATTTCTGGTCATGCGCACTATTAAGCTGGATGTACGCGTCCCGACTTCAGAGAGGGCTAGTGTGCCTGACCGGAAGTGCCGGGACTTCTGATCATGCGCGGTGACAACTGGCACAGATACATGCATCACTGCTTATGACGCTGAGTAATTGGCATTGAATAGCATGTTCGTACGCTCCTGTGGGTGCACTAACATGCTAAGAAGCTGGACTAGTCAGGGGAAGTAACGCGCTTGTGACTAGTCCCTTGGTGACAATGTGAGACTGGTCCCAAGAAATTGGTAGCCCTAAATGAGCCCCAAAAGTGTCTGTCCAAAAACTGGACTTCCCTCCCAGACTTCCCAAGACATTGCTATCGCTTGTGACCGCTGCAGCCAATCGGTCTCTGCTAAATCCCCTCCACGTTCTGTCCTCGGCCGCTCGACTCATCTGGTGGCTAGGGGACCTCCACCCACTTTTAATACAATGTCTAACACTTCTCATATGCGTTTTGTTTTTCCCTTAAAGGGTGGACGTGAATAAGGACAAACAGATCAGTGCCCAGGAAATGCAGCGCTGGATCATGGAGAAGACAGAGGAGCATTTTCAGGAGGCCGTAAACGAGAATAAACTTCATTTTCGGGCGGTTGACCCTGATGGTGACGGTGAGTAATGGCTTAACCATGGTCAAAACTGCATCTCTGAACCGCAAAGTCACTTTAATCATTATAGAAGGTATATGTAAAATCCCATAATTAGAGGATCAGTCATAATATACCTCAATATAATAATAAGCTGCTGACAGGAGTATTCACAGAGGGCAGAGCAGTCAGATTTCCACCCACATCCTTCCTCTACATCCTCAAGTGCTGTCATCCGGCCTAAATCTGGCACATCATGGTGTTTTTCTTTATATATATATATATATATATATATATATATATATATATATATATATATATATATATATATATATATATATATATATATATATATATATATATATATATATATATATAATACTAGAAGGTGGCCCGATTCTACGTATCGGGTATTCTAGAATTTACGTATTGTGTAGTTCATGTATGATTTTTGATAGATATATATATATATATGTTGTGTGTAGTTACCAAGTGTTTGTGTAGGGGCTGTACATGTTCTGGGTGTTGTCTGGGTGTGACGGGGGGTGAGAGCGGTGTTGTATGTGTGTTGCGTGTGTTGCGTTGTTTGTGGAGCGCTGTGTGTCTGTAGCGTGTGTGTGTTGCGCGGTTTGTGTGTGTGTGGTGTGTTTTGGGGGGAGGTATGTTTTGTGCAATGTGTGTGTTGTGCGGTATGTGCGTATATTTGTGTGTGCCGCGGTGTTTGTGTGTTGGGTGTTGTGTGTGTGCAGCGTTGTCTGTGTGTGTGGGTGTCTGTGTAGGGCAGTTGTTTGTGGTTCCCAGTGTGTGTGTGTGTGTGTGTGGTGTGTTGTGCGGTTTGTGTGTGTGTGTGTGTGTGTGTGTGTTGGGGGGAGGTGCGCACTCCCAAACGTGCTCCATCCCCCATGCAGCGCACTCCCCATCGTGCTCCATCCCCCATGCAGCGCACTCCCCATGGTGCTCCATCCCCTATGCTGCGCACCCCCCATCGTGCGCCATCTCCCATGCTGCGCACTCCCAAACGTGCTCCATCCGCCATGCTGCGCACTCCCAAACGTGCTCCATCCGCCATGCTGCGCACTCCCAAACGTGCTCCATCCGCCATACTCCACACTCCGCATCGTGCTCCATCCCCGATGCTGCGCACCCCCCCATCATGCTCCATCCCCGATGCTGCGCACCCACCCATCGTGCTCCATCCCCCATGCTGCACCAGCATCAGCCTCTCTGCCCCCAGCATCAGCCTCTCTGCCCCCAGCATCAGCTTCTCTGCCCCCAGCATCAGCCTCTCTCCTCCCAGCATCAGCCTCTCTCCTCCCAGCATCAGCCTCTCCTCTGTCCCCAGCATCAGCCTCTCTCCTCCCAGCCTTCCCCAGCATCAGCCTCTCTCCTCCCAGCCTCCCTCCTCCCACCCTCCCCCAGCATCAGCCTCCCTCTCCCAGCCTCCCCCAGCATCAGCCTCCCCCAGCATCAGCCTCCCCCAGCATCAGCCTCCCCCAGCATCAGCCTCCCCCAGCATCAGCCTCTCTTCTCTCAGCCTACCTCTCCCAGCCTCCCTCCTCCCAGCCTCCCTCAGCATCAGCCTCCCTCTCCCAGCCTCCCCAAGCATCAGCCTCCACCAGCATCAGCCTCTCTCCTTCCAGCCTCCCCCAGCATCAGCCTCCGCCAGCATCAGCCTCTCTCCTTCCAGCCTCTTCCAGCATCAGCCTCCCTCTCCCAGCCTTCCCCAGGATCAGCCTCTCTCCTCCCAGCCTCCGTCCTCCCAGCCTTCCCCAGCATCAGCTTTCCCCTCCCAGCCTCCCTCAGCATCAGCCTTCCCCAGCATCAGCCTCTCTCTTCCCAGCCTCAGCCTCTCTCCTTCCAGCCTCCCCCAGCATCAGCCTCTCTCCTTCCAGCCTCCCTCAGCATCAGCCTCCCCTTCCCAGCCTTCCCCAGGATCAGCCTCTCTCCTCCCAGCCTCCTTCCTCCCAGCCTCCCCCTCCCAGCCTCCCTCAGCATCAGCCTTCCGCTCCCAGTCTCCCCCAGCATCAGCCTCCCCAAGCATCAGCCTCCACCAGCATCAGCCTCTCTCCTTCCAGCCTCCCCCAGCATCAGCCTCTCTCCTTCCAGCCTCCCTCAGCATCAGCCTCCCGTTCCCAGCCTTCCCCAGGATCAGCCTCTCTCCTCCCAGCCTTCTTCCTCCCAGCCTTCTTCCTCCCAGCCTCCTTCCTCCCAGCCTCCCCCTCCCAGCCTCCCTCAGCATCAGCCTTCCCCTCCCAGTCTCCCCCAGCATCAGCCTCCCGAAGCATCAGCCTCCACCAGCATCAGCCTCTCTCCTTCCAGCCTCCCCAAGCATCAGCCTCCACCAGCATCAGCCTCCCTCGTCCCAGCCTCCCCCAGCATCAGCCTCCACCTCCCAGCCTCCCCCAGCATCAGCCTCTCTCCTCCCAGCATCAGCCTCTCTCCTCCCAGCATCAGCCTCTCTCCTCCCAGCATCAGCCTCTCTCCTCCCAGCATCAGCCTCTCTCCTCCCAGCATCAGCCTCTCTCCTCCCAGCATCAGCCTCTCTCATCCCAGCATCAGCCTCTCTCATCCCAGCATCAGCCTCTCTCATCCCAGCATCAGCCTCTCTCATCCCAGCATCAGCCTCTCTCATCCCAGCATCAGCCTCTCTCATCCCAGCATCAGCCTCTCTCATCCCAGCATCAGCCTCTCTCATCCCAGCATCAGCCTCTCTCCTCCCAGCATCAGCCTCTCCTCTCTGTCCCTAGCATCAGCCTCTCTCCTCCCAGCCTTCCCCAGCATCAGCTTTCCCCTCCCAGCCTCTCTCCTCCCAGCCTCAGCCTCTCTCCTTTCAGCCTCCACCAGCATCAGCCTCTCTCCTTCCAGCCTCCCTCAGCATCAGCCTCCCCTTCCCAGCCTTCCCCAGGATCAGCCTCTCTCCTCCCAGCCTCCTTCCTCCCAGCCTCCCCCTCCCAGCCTCTTTCAGCATCAGCCTTCCCCTCCCAGTCTCCCCCAGCATCAGCCTCCCCCTCCCAGCCTTCCCCATGATCAGCCTCTCTGCTCCCAGCCTCCTCCAGCACGCCGTGCTCCTCTGCCGACACTCACACACCCGATCGCATCCACTCACACACACCCGATCGCATCCACTCACACACACCCGATCGCATCCACTCACACACACCCGATCGCATCCACTCACACACACCCGATCGCATCCACTCACACACACCCGATCGCATCCACTCACACACACCCGATCGCATCCACTCACACACACGCGATCGCATCCACTCACACACACGCGATCGCATCCACTCACACACACGCGATCGCATCCACTCACACACGCGATCGCATCCACTCACACACACGCGATCGCATCCACTCACACACACGCGATCGCATCCACTCACACACACGCGATCGCATCCACTCACACACACGCGATCGCATCCACTCACACACACGCGATCGCATCCACTCACACACACGCGATCGCATCCACTCACACACACGCGATCGCATCCACTCACACACACGCGATCGCATCCACTCACACACACGCGATCGCATCCACTCACACACACGCGATCGCATCCACTCACACACACCCGATCGCATCCACTCACACACACCCGATCGCATACACTCACACACACCCGATCGCATACACTCACACACACAGACACTGACGATATCGCACATACGCGCTCACACTCACAACATCCGGAGATACCACATGCCTCTGGCCATGTGATCCTCCGTCAGGTCCTGGAAGGTCACAACAGCACAGTATCGAGGCCGAGAAGCAAGCGATATCGCCGGATGCTGTGAGTGTGTGGATGCGATGTGAGGTGTGTGTGTGAGGT
Organism: Anomaloglossus baeobatrachus; assembly: GCF_048569485.1. Taxonomy (NCBI): domain Eukaryota; kingdom Metazoa; phylum Chordata; class Amphibia; order Anura; family Aromobatidae; genus Anomaloglossus; species Anomaloglossus baeobatrachus. The sequence continues at coordinate 148,002,029 of NC_134363.1, read as the reverse complement.
GTGTGTGTGAGGTGTGTGTGTGAGGTGTGTGTGTGAGGTGTGTGTGTGAGGTGTGTGTGTGAGGTGTGTGTGTGAGGTGTGTGTGTGAGGTGTGTGTGTGAGGTGTGTGTGAGAGTGAGTGTGATCTGATGTGTGTGTATGTTTGTGTGTGTGCTGTTATGTGTGCGCGTGTGGATCTTCCGCCGCAGCAGGACCTTGATGCGCTTGTAACCATGCGAGCATGGTTACCAACGTATCCACACCACTCCCGTGCGAGCGGGGGCCGGGGGGGGGTGGGGGGGAGTACAGTACTCACCTCCGTGACAGCCGTGTCAGTTCGGGGAATGCGCGGGGGGAGGGAGGGGGCGGGGCCAGAGCTAGCGTGCATTGCGTGAGGGGGGCGGGGCGTGGCGTGGCCGAATTGCCAATGCCTGCAGGGTGCCGGGGCGAGAGGCCAATCTGTGGGGCGAGCGGCTGGCCAATCCGTGTGGGGGCGCAGCCTGGGCGAGCGGCCAATCCGTGTGGGGGGGCGGGGCCATGGCGAGCCCAGCGGCCAATCAGCTTTGTGTCACCGTAAGGACACAATTTTGGAGCATGACAGACAGACAGATAGACAGACAGACAGACAGAATAAGGCAATTATATATATATATATATATATATATATATATATATATATATATATATATATATATATATATATATATATATATATATTAGTGCCTACAAGTAGTATTCAACCCCCTGCAGATTTAGCAGGTTTGATAAGATGCAAATAAGTTAGAGCCTGCAAACTTCAAACAAGAGCAGGATTTATTAACAGATGCATAAATCTTACAAACCAACAAGTTATGTTGCTCAGTTAAATTTTAATAAATTTTCAACATAAAAGTGTGGGTCAATTATTATTCAACCCCTAGGTTTAATATTTTGTGGAATAACCGTTGTTTGCAATTACAGCTAATAATCGTCTTTTATAAGACCTGATCAGGCCGGCACAGGTCTCTGGAGTTATCTTGGCCCACTCCTCCATGCAGATCTTCTCTAAGTTATCTAGGTTCTTTGGGTGTCTCATGTGGACTCTAATCTTGAGCTCCTTCCACAAGTTTTCAATTGGGTTAAGGTCAGGAGACTGACTAGGCCACTGCAACACCTTGATTTTTTTTCCCTCTTGAACCAGGCCTTGGTTTTCTTGGCTGTGTGCTTTGGGTCGTTGTCTTGTTGGAAGATGAAATGACGACCCATCTTAAGATCCTTGATGGAGGAGCGGAGGTTCTTGGCCAAAATCTCCAGGTAGGCCGTGCTATCCATCTTCCCATGGATGCGGACCAGATGGCCAGGCCCCTTGGCTGAGAAACAGCCCCACAGCATGATGCTGCCACCACCATGCTTCACTGTAGGGATGGTATTCTTGGGGTCGTATGCAGTGCCATCCAGTCTCCAAACGTCACGTGTGTGGTTGGCACCAAAGATCTCGATCTTGGTCTCATCAGACCAGAGAACCTTGAACCAGTCTGTCTCAGAGTCCTCCAAGTGATCATGAGCAAACTGTAGACGAGCCTTGACATGACGCTTTGAAAGTAAAGGTACCTTACGGGCTTGTCTGGAACAGAGACCATTGCGGTGGAGTACGTTACTTATGGTATTGACTGAAACCAATGTCCCCACTGCCATGAGATCTTCCCGGAGCTCCTTCCTTGTTGTCCTTGGGTTAGCCTTGACTCTTCGGACAAGCCTGGCCTCGGCACGGGTGGAAACTTTCAAAGGCTGTCCAGGCCGTGGAAGGCTAACAGTGGTTCCATAAGCCTTCCACTTCCGGATGATGCTCCCAACAGTGGAGACAGGTAGGCCCAACTCCTTGGAAAGGGTTTTGTACCCCTTGCCAGCCTTGTGACCCTCCACGACCTTGTCTCTGATGGCCTTGGAATGCTCCTTTGTCTTTCCCATGTTGACTAAGTATGACTGCTGCTCACAAGTTTGGGGAGGGTCTTAATTAGTCAGAAAAGGCTGGAAAAAGAGATAATTAATCCAAACATGTGAAGCTCATTGTTCTTTGTGCCTGAAATACTTCTTAATACTTTAGGGGAACCAAACAGAATTCTGGTGGTTTGAGGGGTTGAATAATAAATGACCCTCTGAATAAACTTTTCACAATTTAAAAAAAAAAGAAATAACATTCTTTTCTTTGTCGCTCCATTGGGAGACCCAGACAATTGGGTGTATAGCTTCTGCCTCCGGAGGCCACACAAAGTATTACACTGAAAAAGTGTAACCCCTCCCCTCTGCCTATACACCCTCCCGTGGATCATGGGCTCCTCAGTTTTATGCTTTGTGTGGAAGGAGGCACACATCCACTCATGCATTCCCATTTTAGTCAGCAGCAGCTGCTGATTTTATCGGTTGGAAGAAAAGAGGGCCCCCACAGGGCCCCCGGCATGCTCCCTTCTCACCCCACTACGTC
>NC_134363.1:147992089-147997089 GCF_048569485.1 Anomaloglossus baeobatrachus | reverse complement strand
TTTGACTTCTCAGGCGTCGGCTTTTTCGTCCTACGCCATGAACGCCGTCCTGGACTCAGCGAGCCGTACAGCGGTAGCATCCGCCAATTCGGTGGCAGTCCGCAGGGCCATGTGGCTACGCGAATGGAAGGCAGACTCTGCTTCCAAGAAGTTCTTAACCAGTTTGCCGTTTTCTGGCGACCGATTGTTTGGCGAACGATTGGATGAAATTATTAAGGAATCCAAGGGAAAGGACTCGTCCTTACCCCAGTCCAAACCGAAGAGACCTCAGCAACGGAAAATACAACCGAGGTTTCGGTCCTTTCGGCCCTCAGCCAAGTCCCAATCCTCTTCGTCCAACAGGCCAGAGAAAGGCCAGAGGAACTCCTATGCGTGGCGGTCTAAGTCACGCCCCCAAAAAACCGCCGGAGGCACTGCCTCCAAGGCGGCCTCCTCATGACTTTCGGCCTCCCCGAACCGCATCCTCAGTCGGTGGAAAGCTCTCCCGCTTTTGCGACGCCTGGTGGCCACATGTCCAAGACCGATGGGTGAGAGACATTCTGTCTCACGGTTACAGGATAGAGTTCAGCTCTCGTCCTCCGACTCGTTTCTTCAGAACATCTCCGCCCCCCTCTCGGGCCGGCGCACTTTTTCAGGCTGTGGGCGTTCTGAAGACAGAAGGAGTGGTGATTCCCGTTCCCCCTCAGGAACATGGTCACGGCTTCTACTCCAACTTGTTCGTGGTGCCAAAGAAGGACGGATCATTCCGTCCCGTTCTGGACCTCAAACTGCTCAACAGGCATGTGAGCACCAGAAGGTTTCGGATGGAATCTCTCCGCTCGGTCATCGCTTCGATGTCACAAGGAGACTTCCTAGCATCAATCGACATCAAGGATGCTTATCTCCATGTGCCGATCGCACCCGAACATCAACGCTTCCTGCGTTTCGCCATCGGGGACGAACACCTTCAGTTCGTGGCACTGCCTTTCGGCCTGGCGACAGCCCCACGGGTCTTCACCAAGGTCATGGCATCCGTTGTGGCGGTCCTACACTCTCAGGGCCACTCGGTGATCCCTTACTTAGACGATCTCCTAGTCAGGGCACCCTCCCGGGTGGCGTGTCAACACAGCCTGACCGTCGCTCTGGCGACTCTCCAGCAGTTCGGGTGGCTCATCAACTTCCCAAAGTCCAAGTTGACACCGACCCAATCACTGACTTACCTCGGGATGGAGTTTCATACACAATCAGCGGTAGTCAAGCTACCGCTGGACAAACAGCTTTCGGTGCAGACAGGGGTGCAATCTCTTCTTCGGAGTCAGTCACACCCCTTGAGGCGCCTCATGCACTTCCTGGGGAAGATGGTGGCAGCAATGGAGGCAGTGCCGTTCGTGCAATTCCATCTACGGCCACTCCAATGGGACATTCTTCGCAAATGGGACAGGAGGTCGACGTCCCTCGACAGGAACGTCTCTCTTTCCCTTGCAGCCAAAACCTCTCTTCAGTGGTGGCTTCTTCCCACTTCTCTATCGCAGGGAAAATCTTTCCTGCCCCCATCCTGGGCTGTGGTCACGACGGACGCGAGCCTGTCAGGGTGGGGAGCGGTTTTTCTCCACCACAGGGCTCAGGGAACCTGGACTCCGATAGAGTCTTCCCTTCAGATCAATGTTCTGGAGATAAGGGCAGTGTATCTAGCCCTAAAGGCGTTCCATCGGTGGCTGGAGGGCAGGCAGATCCGCATACAGTCGGACAACGCCACGGCGGTCGCGTACATCAACCACCAGGGCGGCACGCGCAGCCGTCAAGCCTTCCAGTAAGTCCGGCGGATTCTGCTGTGGGCGGAAGCCACTGCCTCCACCATCTCCGCAGTTCACATCCCGGGCGTAGAAAACTGGGAAGCAGATTTTCTCAGTCGTCAGGGCATGGATGCGGGGGAATGGTCTCTTCACCCAGACGTGTTTCGAGAGATCTGTCGCCGCTGGGGAACGACGGACGTCGATCTCATGGCGTCACGGCACAACAACAAGGTCCTGGCCTTCATGGCACGGTCTCAAGATCACAGAGCTCTGGCGGTGGACGCGTTAGTTCAGGATTGGTCGCAGTTTCGACTCCCTTATGCGTTTCCTCCTCTGGCGATGTTGCCCAGAGTGTTACGCAAGATCAGATCCGACTGTCGTCGCGCCATTCTCGTCGCTCCAGATTGGCCGAGGCGGTCGTGGTACCCGGATCTGTGGCATCTCACGGTGGGTCAGCCGTGGGCGCTTCCAGACCGCACAGACCTGCTGTCACAAGGGCCGTTTTTCCATCTGAATTCTGCGGCCCTCAACCTGACTGTGTGGCCATTGAGTCCTGGCTCCTAGCGTCGTCGGGGTTATCTCAGGATGTCATTGCCACTATGAGACAGGCCAGGAAACCAACGTCCGCCAAGATCTATTACAGGTCGTGGCGGATCTTCTTGTCCTGGTGCTCTGATAAGGGTTTTACTCCCTGGCCTTTTGCCTTACCCATTTTTCTTTCATTCCTTCAATCCGGAATGGACAAGGGTTTGTCACTCGGCTCTCTCAAGGGACAAGTATCGGCGCTCTCAGTATTTTTTCAAAAGCGCCTGGCAAGGCTTCCGCAGGTCCGCACGTTCCTGCAGGGAGTTTGCCACATAGTTCCACCCTACAAGCGTCCGCTGGAACCCTGGGACCTTAACAGGGTGCTAATGGCTCTTCAAAAACCACCTTTCGAGCCGCTGAGGGATGTCTCTTTATCACGTCTTTCGCAGAAGGTGGCATTTCTTGTGGCAATTACCTCACTCCGAAGAGTGTCGGAGCTTGCAGCGCTGTCATGCAAAGCCCCTTTCCTGGTTTTTCACCAGGATAAGGTGGTTCTGGGTCCTGTCCCGGAATTTCTCCCTAAGGTGGTATCTCCTTTTCATCTCAATCAGGATATCTCCTTACCGTCATTTTGCCCTCACCCAGTTCACCAGTGTGAAAAGGATTTGCATTTATTAGATCTAGTGAGAGCACTCCGGCTCTACGTGTCTCGCACGGCGCCCCTGCGCCGTTCAGATGCGCTCTTTGTCCTGGTCGCTGGCCAGTGTAAGGGTTCGCAGGCTTCCAAGTCAACTTTGGCTCGGTGGATCAAGGAACCGATTCTTGAAGCCTACCGTTCTTCGGGGCTTCCTCTTCCTTCGGGGCTGAAAGCCCATTCTACCAGAGCTGTGGGTGCGTCCTGGGCATTGCGACACCGGGCTACGGCTCAGCAGGTGTGTCAGGCAGCTACCTGGTCTAGTCTGCACACCTTCACAAAACACTATCAAGTGCATACCTATGCTTCGGCAGATGCCAGTCTAGGTAGGCGAGTCCTTCAGGCGGCGATTGCCCACCTGTAGGAAGGGGCCGTTTTCGGCTCTCTTTTATTGAGGTATTCTTTTACCCACCCAGGGACTGCTTTTGGACGTCCCAATTGTCTGGGTCTCCCAATGGAGCGACAAAGAAGAAGGGAATTTTGTTTACTTACCGTAAATTCCTTTTCTTCTAGCTCCTATTGGGAGACCCAGCACCCGCCCCTGTGCCCTTTGGGCTAGTTGTTCTTGTTGTACACATGTTGTTCATGTTGAATTGTTCTTTTGGTCATGGTTTCAGTTCTCCGAACATCCTTCGGATTGAATTTACCCCAGACCAATTTATAAGTTTCCTCCTTCCTGCTTTTGCACCAAAACTGAGGAGCCCGTGATCCACGGGAGGGTGTATAGGCAGAGGGGAGGGGTTACACTTTTTCAGTGTAATACTTTGTGTGGCCTCTGGAGGCAGAAGCTATACACCCAAGTGTCTGGGTCTCCCAATAGGAGCTAGAAGAAAAGGAATTTACGGTAAGTAAACAAAATTCCCTTCTTTTGCTGCAGTGCATTTCACACTTCCAGGCTGATCTACAGTCCTAATGTCACAATGCCAAGTTAATTCCGAATGTGTAAACCTGCTAAATCTGCAGGGGGTTGAATACTACTTGTAGGCACTGTATATATATGTGTGTGTGTGTGTGTATGTGTATGTGTATATATATATATGTATATATATATATATATATATATATATATATATATATATATATATATATATATATATATATATATATATATATATATATATATATATATATATATATATATATATATATATATATATTTATTTATTTATTTTTAGTTTATCTAATTGATGACTATTACAGTGTAACCCCATTTTGAGCTCTGTGTCCTCTTTAGGGATTATAATAACCTGACAATACTCTGTTGTGCCATACGGTTGTGCCTGATGAAGACCTCCTGAGTAGGGATGAGCGAACGGTAAAGTTCGGGGTTCACATCGAAAACCAGGTGTCCAAGGCTCAAATTCAGACTTTTCAAAATAATTTGGATGCTGTTCATATGCTAATAAAGTTTGTTGAAATGCTGTAGCACCAATCAATAAGCTTTATTGCATAGGGAAGATGCCTGTACATTGTTGTGAACAATAAAGAAAAGAAAAAAAAGTGGGCTCTCACCTATTCTTACTAACTAGCGCGGGTAAAGCAGACAACTACTTGCTACAGCCCTTAGCTGTCTACCTTACCTTGGCTGGTTATCAAAAATGGATAGAATCCCACTACATTTTTTTTTTTTAAATTATTTATTTAAATAATAGCTTGGGGTCCCCCATATTGACAACCAGCCAAGGTAAAGCTGGGGGCTGGTATTATCAGGCTGAGAAGTTACATGGTTATTTTGGTTCTTCCCAGCCACAAAATAGCAGCCCGCAGCTGCCCCAGAAGTGGCATATTCATTAGCTACGCCAATTTTGTCACTTTGCCCGACTCTTCCTGATTGCCCTGGTGGGGTGGCAATCAGGGTAATTCGGTTGTTGTTGTCAGGAATCTATCAGACACTCCCATTACTAACCTGGCAAGTATAGAGTCAAAAAGCAAACACACACACACGTCCGCACACTTGTACAGTCGTTTATGTGAATAAAGACTCCAACACCCCCACACACACCCAGACA
>NC_134363.1:147969589-147987089 GCF_048569485.1 Anomaloglossus baeobatrachus | reverse complement strand
TTAAGCAATGACAAGAAAAATCACAAGAAAAATTAATACACAGATGGAAAAGGAGGACAAGATTGCCTAGTGGAAACCCAGCAAACAGACCACCATCAAACCCTACCAGCACAGCGCATCCCCAAGGTAAGGGCTCCATGCCAATACACTGCTAAAATAAGAATTGATCGTATATTACGCATTAGAAAATATAAAGGAAAGCCCTTTAAAATGAAACAACACGGGGATAGCACTGTAGTCAATGCAGGAGACCTGGAGAAGGCAACTGGAGCTAGCAGGGGGTCTGACACATTAGAGATAACCTTCCCTGAGAATGCCAAATCCAAGGAAGCTAGAAAAGCCATAAAACTGGACTCTATGAAGAAAAACCCAGAGACACTACTAATAGACTTGAATGAACAGGGGGAAAAAACAAATCTGTTATTCTACTCAGGGCACCATGAAGCCTGGGACCAGACTCTCAGCAAACATTACAAGAACATCAAAAAACGGGGCATTAGCAGGGGCAAACAAATTAGAGTACAGGATGAGGAGGACCCGGAGACCTTTAATCTCTCCATAAATATGTATAGAAATGGAACTATCATGGTCCAAGGAACGGAACAAAAAATGGAGGAATTTCATCAACAATTCCTGCACATTAAAAACAAAGTGAAAACCCTAATGAAGGAAGGAAGCATATCCACAAGTGACCAGACAATCTCCAGCCACCCCGTCTCCCCCCGTCTCTCTCTCCCGTCTCTCTCTCTCCCGTCTCTCTCCCGTCTCTCTCTCTCCCGTCTCTCTCCCTCTCCCGTCTCTCTCCCTCTCCCGTCTCTCTCTCTCCCGTCTCTCTCTCCCCCGTCTCTCTCTCCCCCGTCTCACTCTCCCCCGTCTCACTCTCCCCCGTCTCACTCTCCCCCGTCTCACTCTCCCCCGTCTCACTCTCCCCCGTCTCACTCTCCCCCGTCTCACTCTCCCCCGTCTCACTCTCCCCCGTCTCACTCTCCCCCGTCTCACTCTCCCCCGTCTCACTCTCCCCCGTCTCACTCTCCCCCGTCTCACTCTCCCCCGTCTCACTCTCCCCCGTCTCACTCTCCCCCGTCTCACTCTCCCCCGTCTCTCTCTCCCGTCTCTCTCTCCCGTCTCTCTCCCCCGTCTCTCTCTCTCCCGTCTCTCTCCCGTCTCTCTCTCTCCCGTCTCTCTCTCTCCCGTCTCTCTCTCTCCCGTCTCTCTCTCTCCCGTCTCTCTCTCTCCCGTCTCACTCTCCCCCCTCACTGCTGAGTATTTGTCACAGTGCAGTAGGAAATGCGTCTCGTCTCTCTCTCTCTCTCCCGTCTCTCTCTGCCGTCTCTCTCTCTCCCGTCTCTCTCTGCCGTCTCTCTTCCCTCTCCCGTCTCTCTTCCCTCTCCCGTCTCTCTTCCCTCTCCCGTCTCTCTTCCCTCTCCCGTCTCTCTCTCTCCCGTCTCTCTCTCTCCCGTCTCTCTCTCTCCCGTCTCTCTCTCTCCCGTCTCTCTCTCTCCCGTCTCTCTCTCTCCCGTCTCTCTCTCTCCCGTCTCTCTCTCTCCCGTCTCTCTCTCTCCCGTCTCTCTCTCTCCCGTCTCTCTCTCTCCCGTCTCTCTCTCTCCCGTCTCTCTCTCTCCCGTCTCTCTCTCTCCCGTCTCTCTCTCTCCCGTCTCTCTCTCTCCCGTCTCTCTCCCGTCTCTCTCTCTCCCGTCTCTCTCTCTCACAGCGAGAACCATGACAATGAAGTCTGGTGAAGTTCATCTTCATATAAATATTATTGAATAATTATTTAAAAAAAAGTGGGGGTGTTGTGGGGGCAATTTGGCTTTATTTGCTCACTTTGCCTTCTGCAGCCTCCGTCTGTTACTGGCTGCAAAATGAGTTAACTGAAAATCTATCAGAGAGCTCGTTTGATGGAAGAGTTGGCGACTTCCTTTCTATTTTTTTTTTTTTTCATTTCTGTGCTCCTCTCAGCTGATTTAGGACCACAAATCGCATAAAAGTTGTGCAGCGAAGCAAGAGACACGTAGAAGCCAAACTGTGCCAGATTTTACAGAAACTTATTGTAAAAATGCAAATTGTCCCTCCAGTGAGGAAGGAGACAAACTCTAGCGCTAGGGGCATTGCAGCTATAAGTCCCCTCACTGGCAGCCAGACTAGTTTGTCAGGTCTCCATAAGGAGAATAGTCTTCCCTGTAAAAATACAAGCAATTTAGGCAAAAAAAAAACCAAACAAATGGTCTCCACAGTTGGACAGCCCCTCTAAGGTGACCATACAACTTAAATAGGTGTTGGCCAATCACCTTTACTTCCAACTTCCCCATTCACATGCACACTCAGCTGTGCATGCACCTTCATTAGGAAAAGGGGAGTCAGCTGCTGCCAGAGACTGGTTAGTGGTGCCTTTTCTCCGATCATTCATTCTCTCCAACATCTGCTGTCAGGGAAAAGTCTAAACGCCCCCCTCTTTGCATTTGATGGCACTTTACCTAATGTAAAAGCATGCATCCAAAGTACGGTATATTTTATTTTTTACTTCCAATAGGTGGCGCTGTGCTAGAGTTTGTCTCCTTTACTGGAGAGACAATTTGAATATTTGAATATTTCCCAGAGGGGCATTGCAGCTATAAGTCCCCTTACCTGGCAGCCAGACTGGCTTGCAAAGTCTCCTTAAGAAGAATAGTGTTCCCCCGTGGTCCCCACATAGCTTTCTCATGAGCCAGATCAGACACCCCCATACTTTGCACTGACGAGGGGCAAGCACCCCGAAACACCGTGTCTGCAAATTGGGATTCTGATCTGGCTTATATATCCTGAGTCATATTGCAAAGGATTGTTGAAGATCCACTTGTGACTTTTAGGATCGCTACTTCCAATAGGTGGCGCTGTGCTAGAGTTTGTCTCCTTTACTGGAGAGACAATTTATATATATATATATATATATATATAATATATTTTATTTTATTTTTTTAATTTTTTTTATTTTATTTTTTTTGCTGTTAGATAGACAAACATATATGTCATACTTGGTCATTTTTACTTCTTTCTTTCTTTTTTATTCTCACAGCACAAGAAGTATTAGAGAACCTAAAAGACCGCTGGTTTCAAGCTGACAACCCCCCAGCTGACCATTCCCTGACTGAGGAGGAATTCCTGTCTTTCCTGCACCCAGAGCACAGCCGGGGGATGCTCAAGTTCATGGTGAAAGAGATCGTTCGTGACCTAGGTGAGAACACTGCTTTTCATGAATGCTTTGTGCCGGATTATATGGTGTACAAGTGGTATACGCTGAGCCTCAATGATGACGCGTTTGATATAGGATCTATGGATCCTCCTTGCACATTGGAAAGTTGCCGTCTGCGTCTCCTGTAGTCTATGGTGGCCACTATATCACACGGGCTATGAAGACAAGGACTTATCGGATCCTCCAGAGGACTTGCTCTCAACTGTGGCTCATACAAGCCATTGTGAAGCAGGACATCCCCTACTTAATGACCCTTGTGGTTGGGTAGTCCCAATCCATTTCAGGGTGAAGACTCCAGCTAATTGTTAGGAGTCTATTTTTCTAGCCTCGGACAACACATGATCACGGCGGTCACTTTCCTCTCCCTGCACTGACAGTCCATCCTGGCTTATCTGCCCGATTTACAGGCAGCACGTACAGACTGTAAATAGATACTCCTCCAGGTATGTTTGACTTACTTGGGTGGGTCCCCGACAACTTTTCCCCACCCATCGGCCCTGAGTGACAGGTCTTTCACTATACGCACCCTCCTTTTTAAAGGGAACCTGAATGCAGAAACTTAATACATGAATCAGTGCCTGTCATTGCAGCAGTGTATGCTTCACTCTACTGCTGGATTTCCGAGAAGCCATACTTTGAAAAGCCGTCCGGGACTGACAGGTCTCTACATACATACATATACACAGAGAGAGACCTGTCAGTCTATGGGAGAGGAGCGAGGAGAAGCTGCCAGGGAGCAAGCTCAAATGTGGTCGTCCCGGGGGCTCAAATGTGGTCGTCCCGGGGGCTCAAATGTGGTCGTCCCGGGGGCTCAAATGTGGTCGTCCCGGGGGCTCAAATGTGGTCGTCCCGGGGGCTCAAATGTGGTCGTCCCGGGGGCTCAAATGTGGTCGTCCCGGGGGCTCAAATGTGGTCGTCCCGGGGGCTCAAATGTGGTCGTCCCGGGGGCTTAAATGTGGTCGTCCCGGGGGCTCAAATGTGGTCGTCCCGGGGGCTCTAATGTGGTCGTCCCGGGGGCTCAAGGTTGCCGGATAGCTGTTCATAGTATATATATATTTTTTTCCCCTAAAATGTAGACTATAATGTACCATGTCTGCAATAACAGTCTGTGTCTGAATCATACTGCCTCCTGTTTGGGGAGCATGAATAAGCTGTCAGGTGACTTAGGCTACGTTCACACATTGGAAAAAAAAAACTGTTTCCAAAAAGTAAGTTTTTGGCTGGTTCTGTAATAAGCAGCTTCTATCTGCCCTGCCATATACAATTCTGAAGTGGAAACTACTGCAGATCATGTGTGTGTGCTGCATATATCTGCATTACCCGTACCAGCGTCATGTGTGACTGCAGGCACCAGAGACTGGAAAGTGTGGCTCACCGCACGTGCCCACCTTCTCTGGCACAGGTGCGGATTAGTCAGACTGGTCTTACCGCACGGCTCTGCTCACAGTGATGCGGTTACAAATGCAGAGTGCTACTTTTTGAAGAGGTGGAGATTGTTCACCTGGTGGGGGGGGTGAGGGGTGCAGCTTCGGTAATGCTTAGTATCCTCGTTTCTGCTTTTTCTTACACTGCAAAAATAGTCATGCATAATACATTGAGAGACTTATCCAAAAAAGTTCCCATTAATTGCTGTATAGGTAGAACAGTCCTCATTTGGCCACAGGGTGTTAGTCGGGGGAGGATCAGATCCCTCAAGTACTGATCTTCTGGGAAACTGACTTGGACTGGCTACCATCATTATGCATTGGTCTGGCCCGCATATAACACTGCAGAACATTTTGAAAATGTATTCTCCAACTACATGGTTTTTAAAAGTAAGTACACCAGCCTCATGAGGTCTATTTAGTAATGCATAAACTTTGTATTGGTCCATTTGGTGAAATAGTAATTTGCAAGCTTATGTATTTGGTGAGCAGGAAGCCACAATCCATCTAGTTTGCATCCTTGCAGACCCGGATCAGCCATACAGTGCATCAGAAGGTTAGATTTCCCCAGTTATTTAGGGATAAGTCGGCCCCAGTAACAGGGGAAATCCGTAATCAAAGAATAAATCAATTACATTTTTCTAATGTCCCCCAACATCCTCTAATGAAAACAAAATAAAAAAAAAATAATAATTTCCACTGTCGCTTCACCCCTTAGAAGCCCAAATTCCCTATATAAAAATTATTATAATGGAAAAAGTGTAATTCAAGAGTAACTAAATATGTATATAAAGCGAGAGAGACATAGATAGCTATATTATATATATATATATATATATATATATATATATATATATATATATATATATATATATATATATATATATATATATATATATATATATATATATATATATACTAGAAGGTGGCCCGATTCTACGCATCGGGTATTCTAGAATTTACGTATTGTGTAGTTCATGTATGATTTTTGTTATATAGATGTTGTTGTGTGTAGTTACCAAGTGTTTGTGTAGGGCGCTGTACATGTTCTGGGTGTGGCGGGGGGTGAGAGCGGTGTTGTATGTGTGTTGCGTGTGTTGCGTTGTTTGTGGAGCGCTGTGTGTCTGTAGCGTTGTGTGTGTGTGTGTGTGTTGTGCGGTTTGTGTGTGTGGTGTGTTTTGGGGGGAGGTATGTTTTGAGCAATGTGTGTGTTGTGCGGTATGTGCGTATATTTGTGTGTGCTGCGGTGTTTGTGTGTTGGGTGTTGTGTGTGTGCAGCGTTGTCTGTGGTTCCCAGTGTGTGTGTGTTGTGCAGTGCGCGTGTGTGTGTGTGTGTGTGTGTGTTGGGGGGAGGTGTGCACCTTCCATCGTGCTCCATCCCCCATGCTGCGCACCCCCCATCGTGCTCCATCCCCCATGCAGCGCACTCCCCATCGTGCTGCATCCCCCATGCTGCGCACTCCCAAACGTGCTCCATCCGCCATGCTGCGCACTCCCAAACGTGGTCCATCCGCCATGCTGCGCACTCCCAAACGTGCTCCATCCGCCATACTGCGCACTCCCCATCGTGCTGCATCCCCCATGCTGCGCACTCCCAAACGTGCTCCATCCGCCATGCTGCGCACTCCCCATCGTGCTCTATCCGCCATGTGTGTGTGCAGCGTTGTCTGTGTGTATGGGTGTCTGTGTAGGGCGTTGTTTGTGGTTCCCAGTGTGTGTGTTGTGCAGTGCGCGTGTGTGTGTGTGTGTGTGTGTGTGTGTTGGGGGGAGGTGTGCACCTTCCATCGTGCTCCATCCCCCATGCTGCGCACCCCCCATCGTGCTCCATCCCCCATGCAGCGCACTCCCCATCGTGCTGCATCCCCCATGCTGCGCACTCCCAAACGTGCTCCATCCGCCATGCTGCGCACTCCCAAACGTGGTCCATCCGCCATGCTGCGCACTCCCAAACGTGCTCCATCCGCCATACTGCGCACTCCCCATTGTGCTGCATCCCCCATGCTGCGCACTCCCAAACGTGCTCCATCCGCCATGCTGCGCACTCCCCATCGTGCTCTATCCGCCATGCTGCGCACTCCCAAACGTGCTCCATCCCCCATGCTGCGCACCCCCCATCGTGCTCCATCCCCCATGCAGCGCACTCCCCATCGTGCTGCATCCCCCATGCTGCGCATTCCCAAACGTGCTGCATCCGCCATGCTGCGCACTCCCAAACGTGGTCCATCCGCCATGCTGCGCACTCCCAAACGTGCTCCATCCGCCATACTGCGCACTCCCCATCGTGCTGCATCCCCCATGCTGCGCACTCCCAAACGTGCTCCATCCGCCATGCTGTGCACTCCCCATCGTGCTCTATCCGCCATGCTGCACACTCCCAAACGTGCTCCATCCGCCATGCTGCGCACTCCCAAACGTGCTCCATCCGCCATGCTGCGCACCCCCCATCATGCTCCATCCGCCATGCTGCACACTCCCAAACGTGCTCCACCCGCCATGCTGCGCACTCCCAAACGTGCTCCTTCCGCCATGCTGCGCACTCCCAAACGTGCTCCATCCGCCATGCTGCGCACTCCCAAACGTGGTCCATCCGTCATGCTGCGCACTCCCCATCGTGCACCATCCGGCATGCTGCGCATTCCCAAACGTGCTCCATCCGCCATGCTGCGCACTCCCAAACGTGCTCCATCCGTCATGCTGCGCACTCCCAAACGTGCTCCATCCGCCATGCTGCGCACTCCCAAACGTGGTCCATCCGCCATGCTGCGCACTCCCAAACGTGGTCCATCCGCCATGCTGCGCACTCCCAAACGTGCTCCATCCGCCATGCTGCGCACTCCCAAACGTGCTCCATCCGCCATGCTGCGCACTGCCAAACGTGCTCCATCCTCCATGCTGCGCACTCCCAAACGTGGTCCATCCGCCATGCTGCGCACTCCCAAACGTGCTCCATCCCCCATGCTGCGCACTCCCAAACGTGCTCCATCCCCCATGCTGCGCACTCCCCATCGTGCTCCATCCCCCATGCTGCGCACCCCCCATCGTGCTCCATTCCCCATGCTGCACCAGCATCAGCCTCTCTGCCCGCAGCATCAGCCTCTCTGCCCGCAGCATCAGCCTCTCTCCTTCTAGCCTCCCCCAGCATCAGCCTCTCTCCTTCTAGCCTCCCCCAGCATCAGCCTCTCTCCTTCCAGCATCAGCCTCTGTGAGGTAAATCCGGAGATATGACGATAAATCATGATATTCAAGTATGTCAGGAAGCCCTCTCCTGGTGTCACCCCCCCTTTCCTTCACACAACTGGTTTAGCAACAAATCCCATGGCCATGTCCTGTGATATGGAAATTAGGTGGCTTAGGAACAATGGACACAGGATGACTCCCTGCCGTCACCCTGTAGTAGGAGCTGCTATCTAATTAGCAAGGCTATGGAAATAGCCAGACAGAACGACTCCAGTAAAAAATGGTTCATATCTCGCAAGCCATATTTCCGATAAATATGGCAACCATAAAAATGGTGTCTCCGCATGCAGACGATGCCGGCACACCCTTTTTATGGGAGCAGGACATCGGGAAATGCCCCAGGCGTGATATCAGCCAATGGGGAACTGGCAGACAGGTCATGAGTCCCCTCGTTCTGTAGCTAAATTCATAACTGTCACAATGAGAGCATTGGCGTCCGCCTACGACGCTCCCAGGCAAAGTTATGGCCCATATTCCATGTTGGGATATTGTCCATAACTCAAGCCAGGGGTGGAGCAGTGCTCCCTGTGAGGTCACGAAGGTAGGAGGGGACCTGGATGTGC
This sequence comes from Anomaloglossus baeobatrachus, assembly GCF_048569485.1. NCBI lineage: Eukaryota > Metazoa > Chordata > Amphibia > Anura > Aromobatidae > Anomaloglossus > Anomaloglossus baeobatrachus. Next base: position 147,978,636 of record NC_134363.1, on the reverse strand, counting down.
CCAGGTTGATAACCCTACTTCGGCCATTTTCCAGTGTTCTTCTGCTCGGGGGCCTGGTTGGGAAAGACCTGTGAGGGAGTTCCTGGAAACCTGGTCTACAGCGCCCCCCTGTGGCCAGACGCACAAGGTAACTGATTGAATTGCATACCTGTTGTAAACCATGCTTTATCTGTAACTGTACTCTGACATATGTATATTCTGTAGATTCCCTATTGTATATATTGTAGTTTCTAGTGTGCTTTAGGCTGATTAAATTATATAATTAATCTTGGGCTGTTCTGTTATCTCGATCTTGAATCCCACGTCTGTGTGTTCGGCTAATAGTTACCGTAAATCGGTTGGTGGCAGCGAATTGTGCCAAGGATTATTGTGGGGAGGCCAGTGAGATTCGGGGAGATTTTATATATTCCGCCCGCGGAGGTCGGGGGAATATATACCTTACTCTCACCGGGGACCCTTCAATAATCGGCATAAGTAGTATAGCGGCCTCCTTGCTTATTGTCGGGCAATTCCATAATTGGCCTGACTATAAGAGGGGCGCTAGAGAGCGCGTCACGTGCTCTGTCTGTCGGTCGGGAGGTATAAAGGAGGGGTGACCCCCACTTGTTACCCCCCGATTGTGACGTACTGGTAGCCAGCGCGGGGGATTTCTGAGTGACCCCCCCGGTGGTTTGTGACATATTGGTGGCATAGCGGTGGGATCGAGATAATAGTGTGTGTGAGTGTGAGACCCATACTCCCAGACACTAAAGACTGCCTGCAGCAGCTGTGGCTGCTGGGGTCTTCAGACTAGCTCAACACTAGAGTGTCAGAGTGCAGATACTGTAAGGTGTGTGGAGGCATCAGGTGTCAGTTCTGTGTCAGTGACCAAAAGTCTGCAAGAATGGCTGATGGCACCAGGAGCAGAGCTATGCAACTGGCCAATGCTAAGGCAGGAGCCGAAGAGAGGGAGGACGGTGCTGTGGACAGCAATGAGGAGGTTGCCCACGAGTCCTCCAGGAGCTCGACGCCAGAAAACCGTTCTGCAGAGGACAGCGCACAAGCTGGCAATTATGGACAAGATGAGGAGCAGCTCACCCAAGGGTCCTCAACGAGCCAGATGCCAGCCCTCCGCTCTGCAATGGACAGTGAATCACCAGGCTCTGCAGCGTGCCGCAGATCACCACGTGCCATTCCACCGAGCCTGGGAGGCTCGGATAGCCTTCTTCAAATGGCTATGGCCCTTCTCCAGGCTGGAGACCAGAAGGGCTACAAGGAACTCCTGGCAGAGCGCAGGGCAGAGCGGCACGCAGAGCGTGAGGCTGCGGAGCGAGAGCGGCAGGCAGCGCGTGAAGAGCGAGAGCGACAGGCAGACCGTGACTACCAGCTGCAGCTAGCTCAGCTCCGGCCCTCATCAGCCACACGTGACCTTCGAGACACCAAACTTCCAAAGGTCCGTGTTGAGGACTTCCCAGTGCTGGAGAAGGATGGAGACTTGGACTCTTTCTTGACTGCTTTTGAACGGACTTGCTTGCAGCACCATCTGGACAAGGACCAGTGGGCCAAATACCTGACCCCCCGTTTAAGGGGTAAGGCCCTGGATGTCCTTGGGGACTTGCCTGCTGAGGCAGATCAGGGCTACGACACCATCAAGCGGGCCCTGATCCAACAGTACAACCTCACCCCAGAGTCCTACCGCAAGAAGTTCCGGAGCCTACAGAAGGGACCAAAGGACTCCTGGGCTGACCACAGGCGGGCACTTGCCCGAGCTGCCGACCACTGGACCCAAGGCCTGCAGCTTTCCACCGGACCGGAGATCCTGGACTTGTTCATCACGGAGCAACTCTTGTGGAACTGCCCTGAGGATCTCCGCCAGTTCATCCGAGACCAGAAGCCAAAGGGGTCCACGGCTACAGCTGCCCTTGCCGATGACTACACCAACAACCGGGCCCCTGAGGCCAGGAGAGCGGCCACCAGCAGCACCTGGAGAGGGGGTAAGATGAATTCTGCGACTGCCCCACCTGCCCCTAGACTGCAGGGGGTGTCCCCCTCAACTCCCCTCTCCAGGCCCGTGGCAGAACCAAGACGGTGCCACCAGTGCAACCTACCTGGACACTTCAAGGCCATGTGCCCTCAGCGTCCCAAGGCCCCGGCTCCGTCCCCGTCCCAAGGGCCGCCCAAGGTGTATTGTGTGGGTGGGGGTGGTGGTAGGTCCCTGGACAGCTTCCAACCTGTCACCGTCGGCCGGTCTGTGACCATAGGACTGCGAGACAGCGCCTCGGAGGTGACTCTGGTGCGGCCTGAGATGGTGTCCCCCCAAGACTTGATCCCTGGAAAAACCCTCGCTGTCTCCGGGATTGGAGGCACTGACCCGGCGCTGCCTGTTGCTGACATTTATGTGGACTGGGGCGCAGGGCGAGGGGTGAGGGAGGTGGGGGTAACTGATCGGATCCCTGCAAACGTGCTACTTGGGACAGATTTGGGGCAGATAACCTCCCAGTTTGGGCCCCAACCAAGGGCTGAACCTTCAGCCAGTATTGACATGCCTCCGGACAATGTTAATGTGTTATCTATGAATGATGTAAGGGAGGAGGGAGTGAACTCTGATATTTCTGCTTGCATAGACACCATAGACACACACTCAGCTGCAGCTGTGACAGGGGAGGGGGTCAGAGAAAGGTGTGACAATGCCTCTACAAGTAATCAGCCTGTGAGCTGGGATCTGTTGCCCTCTGCAGGGATAAGCAGAGAGCAGGGTGCTGCAGGGGGAGGACCAGTGTGTGGGGTGGGGGCTACCACAGCAAATGTGGGGTCCCCAGAGATTTCACAGCGGGGTTCTGTTGCTGCAGGAGGGGAACAGGCAGGTGAGATTGGGGCCGGTCCAGGAGCGGAAGTGCTCCCAGGTAAGATCTCGGTGCATGGTTCCCCCACAACCGGGGTGTCAGGAAGCCAGGTAGGTCTGCCTGAACCGGCGACTTGGTCAGGAACGGAGGAGGAGCAGGCACGACCCACGGTCGCAGCGGCTGTGGCCGCTGTCACCCGCAGTGGGAGTGCTGGAAGCCAAGGGGCCTCCCGGAGGTCCGATAGCTCTTCCCCTTCTGACCAAGTGGCAGCCGAGTCAGGTGGAGGCCAGGACACAGGTCCCGGGGTACTGACTGAAGATGTGACAGTCTCGTCGATTCTGGCCACATCTAGTCAGGGGTTTCAGGCAGCGTTAGAAGCTGACGACAGCCTGAAAGCTCTTAAGGAGCAGGCGGCACAGCCTCCCTCGGACTCGGACCCGGAGCGAGTGGTCTGGGACCAAGGACGGCTGTACCGGGCCACGGTCCAGCAGGGTTCACCGGAGGCGTGGCCCAGGGACCGACAGTTGGTGGTACCCTATCCGTTCCGGACGGAGTTGTTGCGGATCGCACATGAGATTCCGATGGCCGGACACCTAGGGATCGCTAAGACCAAGGCCAGGTTAAACCAGCATTTCTACTGGCCAAAAATGGGGGCCGATGTGGCTGCCTACTGCCGTTCGTGTGAAACCTGTCAGAGAGTGGGGAAGGCGGGGCCACGCCCCAAAGCCCCACTGGTATCTCTGCCAATCATCGATGAGCCTTTCAGGAGGGTGGCTGTGGATCTGGTCGGCCCGCTGGCCATCCCCAGCAGCTCCGGGAAACGCTTCATACTGACGGTAGTGGACTATGCCACCCGGTACCCAGAAGCAGTGGCCTTGTCGTCCATTCGGGCTGACAAGGTGGCCACCGCATTGCTGGAGATTTTCTCCCGAGTGGGTTTTCCCCAGGAAATGCTCACTGACCGGGGGACCCAATTCATGTCCCAGCTGATGGAGGCCCTCTGTAAGCAAGTCCAGGTGCGACATCTGGTGGCCAGCCCGTACCATCCACAGACTAATGGCCTGTGCGAGCGGTTCAATGGCACCTTAAAGCAGATGCTTAAGATGTTGGTCGACTCCCATGGGCGTGACTGGGAGCGGTATCTCCCACACCTGTTATTTGCTTACCGGGAGGTTCCACAGGCCTCAACAGGATTCTCACCGTTTGAGCTCCTGTACGGGCGACGTGTGCGGGGCCCCCTGGCTCTGGTGAAAGAGGCTTGGGAAGGGGATTTGGCCACCCCTGGAGTGTCGGTTATCGAGTATGTCATGCGCTTCCGGGACAAAATGCAGGCCTTGACGCAACTGGTACACGACAATATGGCTCAAGCCCAGGCCGATCAGAAGCGTTGGTACGACCAGAACGCTTGTGAGAGGACCTACCAAGTGGGTCAAAAGGTGTGGGTACTGGTCCCCGTACCACAGGACAAGCTTCAGGCAGCCTGGGAAGGCCCATACCTCGTGTACCAGCAGCTCAACCCTGTAACGTACCTGGTCACCCTGGACCCTGCCCGTGGAAGGCGGAAGCCCTTCCATGTGAACATGATGAAGGCACATCATGAGCGGGAGGCATGTGCGCTCCCCGTGTGCAACCTGCCCGAGGAGGGAGAAGCGGAAACCCTCTTGGATATGCTAGCCCAGGTTAGGGCAGGCGGATCCATTGAGGATGTGGAGGTTGGCCACCAGCTCTTGGAAGACCAACGGTCCCAGCTGTGGGCCACCCTCCTCCCCTTCCGGGGGTTGTTTACCAACCAGCCCGGAAGGACTAACTTGGCTGTCCATCACGTGGACACTGGGGATCATCCCCCGATCCGGCGTTCAGCATATCGGGTCTCCCTGGAGGTGCAGCAACACATGCGCCAGGAGATTGACGAGATGCTGAAGCTGGGGGTGATCCAGGCATCCAACAGCGCTTGGGCCTCACCTGTAGTCCTCGTCCCTAAGAAGGACCGAACCACTCGGTTCTGCGTGGACTACAGGGGGCTCAATGCTGTCACGGTCGCCGATGCGTACCCAATGCCACGCATCGATGACCTGCTCGATCAGTTGGCCGGGGCTCAGTACCTGACCATCATGGATCTGAGCCGGGGATATTGGCAGATCCCCCTGACTCGCAAGGCCAGGGAACGCTCTGCCTTTATTACCCCATTTGGACTGTACGAGTCCACGGTGATGCCATTCGGGATGAGGAATGCCCCTGCCACTTTCCAGCGGATGGTCAACACCCTGCTCAAGGGACTTGAAGGGTACGCGGCCGCGTACCTTGATGACATTGCCGTCTTCAGTCCCACCTGGGAGGACCACCTAGAGCATCTAGCACAGGTGCTCAGGCGGATCCACCGGGCAGGTTTGACCATCAAGCCGGGAAAGTGTCAGCTAGCCATGAGCGAGGTCCAGTACCTCGGTCACCGGGTAGGTGGGAGAACACTGAAGCCCGGGCCTGAGAAAGTGGAGGCCATCGCATCCTGGCCCACCCCCAGGACCAAGAAGCAGGTGATGTCCTTCTTGGGGACCGCTGGGTACTATAGGAGGTTTGTTCCATGCTATAGTAGCCTGGCAAAGCCCTTGACGGACCTCACCAAGAAGAAGCTGCCCTCTGCAGTCGATTGGACAATGGACTGCGAGACAGCCTTCCGGGCCCTAAAGGACGCCCTGTCCAGCCCGCCCGTGCTACAGGCAGCCGACTTCACGCGGCCGTTTGTAGTACAGACCGACGCCAGTGACTTCGGCCTCGGTGCGGTGCTCAGCCAGGTGGACTCTGCGAGCCAAGAGCACCCAGTCTTGTACCTGAGCAGGAAGCTGTTACCAAGGGAAGTTGCCTATTCCACGATGGAGAAGGAGTGCCTGGCCATAGTGTGGGCCCTGCAGCGTCTGCAACCCTATCTATACGGGCGCCACTTCATCGTGGAGACGGACCACAATCCCCTCAGCTGGTTGCACACCGTCTCTGGGACGAATGGGCGATTGTTGCGATGGAGCCTTGCGCTCCAGCAATACAACTTCACCATTCGCCACAAAAGGGGCCGTGACCACGGTAACGCAGACGGGCTGTCCCGACAAGGAGAGGTCGCAGACGGGCGCACGGGGGAACACCGGAGTGTGCTGCCCCCTAGCGCCCTCAAAAGGGGGGAGGTGTGAGGTAAATCCGGAGATATGACGATAAATCATGATATTCAAGTATGTCAGGAAGCCCTCTCCTGGTGTCACCCCCCCTTTCCTTCACACAACTGGTTTAGCAACAAATCCCATGGCCATGTCCTGTGATATGGAAATTAGGTGGCTTAGGAACAATGGACACAGGATGACTCCCTGCCGTCACCCTGTAGTAGGAGCTGCTATCTAATTAGCAAGGCTATGGAAATAGCCAGACAGAACGACTCCAGTAAAAAATGGTTCATATCTCGCAAGCCATATTTCCGATAAATATGGCAACCATAAAAATGGTGTCTCCGCATGCAGACGATGCCGGCACACCCTTTTTATGGGAGCAGGACATCGGGAAATGCCCCAGGCGTGATATCAGCCAATGGGGAACTGGCAGACAGGTCATGAGTCCCCTCGTTCTGTAGCTAAATTCATAACTGTCACAATGAGAGCATTGGCGTCCGCCTACGATGCTCCCAGGCAAAGTTATGGCCCATATTCCATGTTGGGATATTGTCCATAACTCAAGCCAGGGGTGGAGCAGTGCTCCCTGTGAGGTCACGAAGGTAGGAGGGGACCTGGATGTGCCCAGGTTGATAACCCTACTTCGGCCATTTTCCAGTGTTCTTCTGCTCGGGGGCCTGGTTGGGAAAGACCTGTGAGGGAGTTCCTGGAAACCTGGTCTACAGCGCCCCCCTGTGGCCAGACGCACAAGGTAACTGATTGAATTGCATGCCTGTTTGTAAACCATGCTTTATCTGTAACTGTACTCTGACATATGTATATTCTGTAGATTCCCTATTGTATATATTGTAGTTTCTAGTGTGCTTTAGGCTGATTAAATTATATAATTAATCTTGGGCTGTTCTGTTATCTCGATCTTGAATCCCACGTCTGTGTGTTCGGCTAATAGTTACCGTAAATCGGTTGGTGGCAGCGAATTGTGCCAAGGATTATTGTGGGGAGGCCAGTGAGATTCGGGGAGATTTTATATATTCCGCCCGCGGAGGTCGGGGGAATATATACCTTACTCTCACCGGGGACCCTTCAATAATCGGCATAAGTAGTATAGCGGCCTCCTTGCTTATTGTCGGGCAATTCCATAATTGGCCTGACTATAAGAGGGGCGCTAGAGAGCGCGTCACGTGCTCTGTCTGTCGGTCGGGAGGTATAAAGGAGGGGTGACCCCCACTTGTTACCCCCCGATTGTGACGTACTGGTAGCCAGCGCGGGGGATTTCTGAGTGACCCCCCCGGTGGTTTGTGACAGCCTCCCTCTCCCAGCCTTCCCCAGGATCAGCCTCTCTCCTCCCAGCCTCCGTCCTCCCAGCCTTCCCCAACATCAGCCTCCCCCAGCATCAGCCTCTCTCCTTCCAGCCTCTCCCAGCATCACCCTCTCTCCTTCCAGCCTCCCCCAGCATCAGCCTCCCTCTCCCAGCCTTCCCCAGGATCAGCCTCTCTCCTCCCAGCCTCCGTCCTCCCAGCCTTCCCCAGCATCAGCTTTCCCCTCCCAGCCTCCCTCAGCATCAGCCTTCCCCAGCATCAGCCTCTCTCCTCCCAGCCTCAGCCTCTCTCCTTCCAGCCTTCCCCAGCATCAGCCTCTCTCCTCCCAGCTTTCCTGTGATATTGTCCTGGATTAACCTCTGAGGCTTGGGAGTAATAAAGATGGGAATCAGGGATGTTTGTGTGTTTTTATTTCAAATAACATTTTTCAAAAAGTGTTTTCTTTTCTTTATTACCAAACGGAGGTTCATAATGGCCGTGTCTACACAGGCATGACATTATGAACCTCGGGCTTAGTGCCAGTTTGCAGAAAACTGGCATTAACCCCTTCAGATTACCCAGCCAGCCAAATGCATCAGGGCGGCTGGATGAGCCTCGGTACAGCACCTGAGAATGGCGCTTCACAATGAAGCCGCCATTTTCAGGGGCAGCTGAGGACTGTTTTTCTCAGCGGGAGGGGCAGAGAATGCTTCAGCCTTATCCCGCTGAGAAGCACAGCCCTCAGTTGCTTGCTTGCATCGGGCTGGACAGTGAAAATACAGCGGAGCACATTTTTTTTTTTTTTTTTTTTTTTAAAAAGAATTGTGAAAAAAGAGCTGGGATCCTGTTTTGCCAGCTAAAAGCAAGCAGCCTGTAACTAGCTGCTTTTAGCTGGCAATCCAGAGTCCGGACACAACACGACTACACTGCCACTACTCTACACTACAAAATGGTGAAACTTCCTCTTCCTGCACTATCCTACGTCACTTCCTGCGGATTTGTTTGCGAGATCCGCACCAAATCCGCAGGAAAAAGAGCCTGTGGGAACAGACCTGCGGATTTCTTGCGGATTTTACACCTTGCATTGACTTGCATGGGAAAAATCCGCACCAAAATCCGCAACAATAATTGACATGCTGCAGATTTTTCCGCATCAAAATCCGCGGCAAATCCGCCGCGGAAAAATCCGCAGCATGGGCACAGCATTTCCAAAATGCCATTGAAATGGCTTGGAAGTGCTGCTGCTGCAGATTTTCGGTAAATCCGCGGCAAATCCGCGGTAAATCCGCAGCGTGGGCACATAGCCTAACTGTCCCTGTATACACTAGCATAGATAAAGAGATCTTTAGAAAAAGGATTTCTAAACATCCTTTGATATGCTAATGAGCGTAGGGACTAGACGCAAGGCTGTTTGTCCCCCCCCCCCCCCCGGATAGTCCACCTTCTTAGCAATTAGGGCAGCCACAGGGGCATGCTAACATGCTATTCATATAAAGGATCATTAGAAATACTTTTTCTATAGATCCCTTTATCTATGCTAGTGTATACAGGGACGGTTAGGCAGGGATTAGCAATATGCACCCAAAACTGCTCGTGCTACTGGCTGAATATTGCACCTGACAGGTTCCTTTTAGTAAAAGGTGATGCCCCTGCTCTGTTCTATATTAGGCTCCTAACTGAATTATTGGCCACCACGCATGGGGCTTTTTGCAGATGTGACTGAATCCAAAAGTGATGTCACTTGATTGACAGTTGCAGACAGGGGAAATTATTTGGAGAAG
>NC_134363.1:146502089-146544589 GCF_048569485.1 Anomaloglossus baeobatrachus | reverse complement strand
CTATCTATCCCTCTATCTATCTTTCCATCTATCCCTCTATCTATCTATCTATCCATCTATCCCTCTATCTATCTATCCCTCTATCTATCTATCCCTCTATCTATCTATCCCTCTATCTATCCCTCTATCTATCTATCTATCTATCTATCTATCTATCTATCTATCTATCTATCTATCTATCTATCTATCCATCTATCCCTCTATCTATCTATCTATCTATCTATCCCTCTATCTATCTATCTATCCCTCTATCTATCTATCTATCTATCTATCCCTCTATCTATCTATCCCTCTATCTATCTATCCCTCTATCTATCTATCTATCTATCTATCCCTCTATCTATCTATTGAAACGTTTCACTAAATAATGTTTGTCAACAATGTAGCCAGCGATTTCATATAACTCCTCTAACTTTTCGGAAATTAGCTGTAATTATTTGTGAAGGAAAGGAAATAGTGCACTGGAAGTTCCCAGGCATTGCCCTGAACAATGGCTGATGAGCGTCTGATTCAGTCACATGTCACCAACTGAGGCCGAGTAGAAAAACAGATTTTCAGTAAGAATATTGTGAAGGTGAGATTGTAAAGGCTGCGAGAGATCCCACACTGAGGAGATTACATCTGCTCTATCAATAGGCAAACATAATTAATTTATAATTAAATAAAGAAATAATAATAAATAAAAAAACATTTATTTTTTTCCTATTTTCTGCCAAAAGATGATTTCACGCACTGTGGATCTTCATAACTGCAGACAGGGCTTTGGAAAACCCATCCACATGGGGTTAAAAAAAAAAAAATCTGTGCCGGATTAAAGGAATGTTCAAATTATGTTTTGTTGCAGATTTTTTTTCTTTGGATTTTACTCTTTGCAACGAATAAGGTGAAATCTGAACCGAAGGTGAGATTTACACTCTGCGACATAGCTACCGATATATCGTCGGGGTCACGTCGTTAGTGACGCACATCCGGCACCGGTAGCGACATCGCAGCGTGTGACACTAATGAGCAACAATCGAAAAATCGTTCCAAAACGGTGATCGTTGACACGTCACTCATTTCCTTAATATCACTTCTGCCACCGATACGATGTTGTTCGTCGTTCCTGCGGCAGCACGCATCGCTTTGTGTGACACCGTGGGAACGACGAACATCTCCTTACCTGCGTCCCGCCAGCAATGAGGAAGGAAGGAGGTGGGCGGCATGTTCCGGACGCTCATCTCCGCCCCTCCGCTTCTATTGGCCGGACGCTTAGTGATGCGGCAGTGACGTCGCTGTGATTATTATTATTATTATTATTTATTATTATAGCGCCATTTATTCCATGGCGCTTTACAAGTGAGAGAGGGTATACGTACAACAATCATTAACAGTACAAAACAGACTGGTATAGGAGGAGAGAGGACCCTGCCCGCGAGGGCTCACAGTCTACAGGGAATGGGTGATGGTACAATAGGTGAGGACAGAGCTGGTTGCGCAGTGGTCTACTGGGCTGAGGGCTATTGTAGGTTGTAGGCTTGTTGGAAGAGGTGGGTCTTGAGGTTCCTCTTGAAGCTTTCCACGGTAGGGGAGAGTCTGATGTGCTGAGGTAGAGCGTTCCAGAGTATGGGGGATGCACGGGAGAAATCTTGTACACGATTGTGGGAAGAGGAGATAAGAGAGGAGCAGAGAAGGATATCTTGTGAGGATCTAAGGTTGCGTGCAGGTAGGTACTGGGAGACTAGGTCACAGATGTAGGGAGGAGACAGGTTGTGCATGGCTTTGTATGTCATGGTTAATGTTTTGAACTGGAGTCGTTGGGCAATGGGAAGCCAGTGAAGGGATTGGCAGAGTGGCGAGGCTGGGGAGTAGCGAGGGGAGAGGTGGATTAAGCGGGCTGCAGAGTTTAGGATAGATTGGAGGGGTGCAAGAGTGTTGGAAGGGAGGCCAGAGAGCAGGAGGTTGCAGTAGTCGAGGCGGGAGATGATGAGGGCATGCACTAATGTTTTTGCAGATTCTTGGTTAAGAAAAGCACGGATCCGGGAGATATTTTTGAGTTGTAATCGGCATGAGTTGAAGAGGGCTTGGATGTGTGGCTTGAAGGATAGAGCAGAGTCGAGGGTCACTCCAAGGCAACGAGCTTGTGAGACTGGGGTGAGTGAGCTGTGATGCCGAATGCCCCTCACCTTGAAGGAGGGATTGTTCGGCGGTCACAGCGACGTCACTGTCAAGGTATGTGCGTGTGACGCTGCCGTAGCGATAATGTTCGCTACGACAGCGATCACCACATATCGTTACAACGACGGGGGCGGATGCTATCGCACGCGACATCACTAGCAATTGCTAGCGATGTTGCAGCGTGTAAAGTACCCCTAAGTGTTTGTGGAGCAGGAGAAGGAAGAGGAAGAGAAGGACGAGGAAAAGAAAGACGAAGAAGAGGAAAAGGAAGGGGAAGAAGAAGAGGAGAAGGAAGAGGAGGAGCAGGAGAAGGAAAAATAAAAGGAGTAAAGGAAGAGGAAGAGGAAGAGGAGGACGAGGAAAAGAAAGACGATGAAGAGAAAAAGGAAGAGGAAGAGGAGAAGGAAGAGGAGGAGCAGGAGAAGGAAAAATAAGAAGAGGAAAGGAAGAGGAGGACGAGGAAAAGAAAGATGATGAAGAGGAAAAGGAAGAGGAAGAAGAAGAGGAGAAGGAAGAGGAGGAGCAGGAGAAGGAAAAATAAGAAGAGGAATGGAAGAGGAGGACGAGGAAAAGAAAGATGATGAAGAGGAAAATGAAGAGGAAGAAGAAGAGAAGAAGGAAGAAGAGGAGCAGGAGAAGGAAAAATAAGAGGAGGAAAGGAAGAGGAAGAGGAGGATGAGGAAAAGAAAGATGATGAAGAAGAAAAGGAAGATGAAGAAGAAGAGGAGAAGGAAGAGGAGGAGCAGGAAAAGGAAAAATAAGAGGAGGAAAAAAGAGGAAGAGGACGAGGAAAAATAAGAGGAGGAAAGGAAGAGGAGGAGGAAAAGGAAAAGGAAATGGAGGAAAGGAAAAGGAAGAGGAAGAGAAGAAGGGGGAAAAGGAAGATGAAGATGAAGAGGAGGAGAAAAACAAATAGGATGAGGAGGAAAAGGAAGAGAAGAAGGAAGAGCAGGAGGAGGAAAAGGAAGAAGAAGAGAAAGAAGAGGAAGAAGAGAAGGAAAAGGAAGATGACGAAGAGGAGGAAAAGGAAGAAGAGGAGGAAGAAAGGAAAAGGAAGTGGAGGAGGAAGAGTTAAAAGCAAGAGGCAGAGGAGGAAGAGGTGACAAAATGAAAGAAATTAATCTGAATAAGTTTTGCAGAAATCTATGTATTTGTTGCTAAAGAAAACACATTCAGATGTAAGTAATGGATTTTGTGGTTGCAATGAAGCTGTTGCCGTCACATGTCCTTACATAAAGGGAATGTCTTATCAGAATATAATCTATAGTTTAAATCAGATTTTTGTATTTATATGTGTTTTTTTTTTTTGGCAGATTTTTTTCATACCACGATGATTTTTACAAAAGGCCAGAATTAGTAATCTAACAATTTTCACACTGGCCAATGTGAATTCTTTAATCTTTATACTTCCTTACAGGAAGAGTTTTCAGCAGTTCATTACATTATATGGTAAAGTTAATATTTCTTTAATAACTTAAAAAGCGATGTCAATGGGAAAAATAAAAGTTATGGCACTTGGAAGACAAGGGTGGAAAAATCAAAAGAGTAAATGCCAGAATATGAAGGAGTTAAAAGGTGTGTCCGCTTATGTAAATATTTACCATAAATATAATAAATAAAACAACATTGCAATTCATTGTCTTTAATGTGTAATTATTCTTCCAGGTGAACTTGCAGCAGAATGTCTGTGTCACCTCTAACTCTTCCATAGGACTTTACGAGCACCAACTGTCATCTCCTATCTTAGTAATTTGAAAAGATGTATTAATTGCAAACAGATCTTACCTATGAATTGTGAGTAAATGATCAGTCCAGGAGGAGAAAGAAGCAGATTTCTCTGATAAGATATATTACAAAGTTTCTTAACTTCACTTTTACTATTGATTTATAAAAACAAATAAATAAAAATAAAACAATGTATCTGGTTGCTTCTCCCCAGCACATTAACCATGACTAACAGATCTGCCCATGTGTATGTGTATAGCGTGAGACCTGTCAGGGTAGATGAGGAGGACAAGGAGAAGCCGTCTAGGACCTGCCTTGGACTAGTCATCCAAAACACATAGCCCCGGGCCGGCTTTTAAGGCTATGTTCACACGGTGTATGTTTTCTGCAGCAAACTTGATCTCTTGGCAGAAAAAAAGCTACCTTTTTTTGCTGCGGTTTTGGTTTGTCATTAATCTACAGTACATGTTTAAATAAAGTTAGTTTCATTCACTCAAAAAACAGCAAAAATTGAGCAAAAAACAGCAAAAAACAAAGCTGCATTTTTTCACTCTCATTGTTTTCAATGGTGAGATTTCTGGAATCTTAAAGGTTTTGCTTATAGCTTTTTATTAGCATGGATTTGCATAAAATCAATGAAAAAAATATGCAAAAAAAACCAAAACGCACTGTGTAGAGTAAAAAAAAAAAGAGAAAAAAACATTTGCAACTAGTATTTGGTCCGGAGAGCATGATCTTCATGACATGTTCCCTTTAGCACAATTAGCTATGGGTAAATGTTGTAAATACAAAGTGGAAGGAAATTTTTTAACCAAGACAATTTACAATAATATATCAAATGCACTTGGGTAATATAGGATAGTTGGAAAAGTTTACACGCCCTCAATTTATATATATATATATATATATATATAATTATTATTTATTATTATAGTGCCATTTATTACATGGCGCTTTACAAGTGAAAGAGGGTATACGTACAACAATCATTAACAGTACAAAACCGACTGGTACAGGAGGAGAGAGGACCCTGCCCGCGAGGGCTCACAGTCTACAGGGAATGGGTGATGGTACGATAGGTGAGGACAGAGCTGGTTGCGCAGTGGTGTACTGGACTGAGGGCTATTGTAGGTTGTAGTCTTGTTGGAAGAGGTGGGTCTTGAGGTTCCTCTTGAAGCTTTCCACGGTAGGGGAGAGTCTGATGTGCTGAGGTAGAGCATTCCAGAGTATGGGGGAGGCACAGGAAAAATCTTGTACACGATTGTGGGAAGAGGAGATAAGAGAGGAGTAGAGAAGGAGATCTTGTGAGGATCTGAGGTTGCGTGCAGGTAGGTACCGGGAGACTAGGTCACAGATGTAAGGAGGAGATTGTGGATGGCTTTGTATGTCATGGTTAATGTTTTGAACTGGAGTCGTTGGGCGATGGGAAGCCAGTGAAGGGATTGGTAGAGTGGCGAGGCTGGGGAATAGCGGGGGGAGAGGTGGATTAAGCGGGCCGCAGAGTTTAGGATAGATTGGAGGGGTGCAAGAGTGTTGGAAGGGAGGCCAGAGAGCAGGAGGTTGCAGTAGGTGAGGCGGGAGATGATGAGGTCATGCACTAGTGTGTTTGCTGATTCTTGGTTAAGGAACGCACGGATCCGGGAGATGTTTTTGAGTTGTAGTCTGCATGAGGTGAAGAGTGCTTGGATGTGTGGCTTGAAGGATAGAGCAGAGTCTAGGATTACTCCAAGGCAATGAGCTTGTGAGACTGGGGAGAGTGAGCAACCATCAAGTTTGATGGAAAGGCTTGTTGGAGGAGATGAGTGAGGAGGAGGAAAGACAATGAACTCTGTTTTGTCCATGTTAAGCTTTAGGAATCGCGCAGAGAAGAAGGATGAAATAGCAGACAGACATTGTGGGATTTTGGTTAGTAGAGAGGTAATGTCAGGTCCAGAGAGGTAGATCTGTGTGTCATCGGCATAGAGATGATACTGAAAGCTGTGGGACTCTATGAGCTGTCCCAGGCCGAAGGTGTAGATGGAGAACAGCAGGGGTCCAAGAACTGAGGCTTGGGGGACACCGACAGATAGGAGGCGAGATGAGGAAGTGGTGTGAGAATGGGAGACGCTGAAAGTTTGGTCGGTTAGGTATAAGGATATCCAAGATAGGGCCAAGTCTGTGATGAGAGAATCTGTAGTAGGAGGGAATGGTTTACTGTGTCGAAGGCAGAGGACAGATCAAGGAGGAGGAGGATAGAGTAGTGTCACTTGGCTTTGGCGGTTAGTAGATCATTGGTGACTTTTGTTAGGGCAGTTTCAGTAGAGTGATGTGGTCGGAAGCCAGATTGTAGCTGGTCAAAGAGGGAGCAGGAGGAGAGGTATGGGGACAATTCAAGATGGACATGCTGTTCCAGTAGATTTGAGGCATAGGGGAGAAGGGATATGGGGCGACAGTTTGACACAGAGGATGGGTCATGGGAGGGCTTTTTGAGGATGGGTGTAATGGAGGCATGTTTAAAGCATGAGGGGAATACACCAGTTGTTAGTGATAGTTTGAAGAGATGGGTTAGGGCTGGGAGGAGGACTGAGGTGATGTTGGGGATGAGGTGGGATGGGAGCGGGCCAAGTGCACAGGTGGTTAGATGTGATCTTGAGAGTAGAGTGGAAAGATGTTCTTCTGTCATGGTGGAGAAACTGGATTTGGAGGAAGAAGGCTGAGTAGTTGTGAGAAGTGGCTGTGGTGATTGTGGGACAAAGCTCGCTCTGATGTTGTCAATCTTCTGCTTGAAGAAAGAGGCAAAGTCTTCAGCTGAGATGAGAGGAGAGGGAGGTGGTGCCGGGGGACGGAGGAGAGAACTGAAAGTGTTGAATAGCTGTTTAGGGTTGTGAGAGAGAGAAGATATGAGGGATGAGACGTAGGTTTGTTTTGCAGCAGTGACAATTTTTTATATATAAAATTGAGGGCATATAAACTTTTGGATTTTTGGAACTATCTTATATTACTCCAATTATTACTATAAAATAAATATATATATATATATATATATATATATATTCTGTTATATAAATTATTATGTAATATAATATTACATATTTTCTAAGGTCATAAACGTCATGGACTATAAAGAGAGAAGGTATAGGAAGGTTTCGTGATTCCGCCATTTTCACCGTTATTTTTTAATTACTAGCGTGATGTGTGTAATCCTCGGCTCCCAGCATGACTAACTGACTGCTGATGTGTACTAAACTTGTCAGCCAATTCTTTGCTTGGAGTCTTAACCCCTGTGCAGGGAAGAGCCTATAGTGAATCAGTTCTTGGCAGATTTGTTGCAGAAAGTGTGTGTCATTTCTTAGAACTGGTCCTTCATTACAGAGGTATAGATGGAATCGCTCTCCTCTCCGCACTTCTATCTAGGAGCGCAGGGCTGCAAACCCCAATGTGTTTCACTTCCACCATCGTAAATCTTTACAGCTTTTCTACATGGAGTTCTTCTGAGTCAACAGCTCTGGGGATGGCCCAACACATAGGAAATATTGGCTAATAAAACATATTGTCACCTATGTAGCATGCACGGGGTTTACACTTTTTAAATCATGTAATATTCCAGGCTGCAGGATTAAATTGTAACTTACACTTTTGCAAGGGCTTATGGGCATCACTTTCCAAAATATTGGACTAGAGGGGTAAACACCCATTAAATAAATTTTAGCTGTCGGAATAACAAGGAATGTATTTTTCAATCATGTAGAAATTCATATAATAATAATAATAATAATAATAATAATAATAAAAAATATGTGAAGCACCATGGGATAAATGGTGCAATAATAATAATAATTATAATTATTATTATGCCATTTATTTCATGCTGCTTTACATTATTATTATTATTATTATTATTATTATTATTATTATTATTATTATTATTATGTAAAGCAGCATGGAATAAATGGCATAATAATAATAATAATAATAATAATAATAATAATAATAATAATAATAATAATAATAATTAATATATAGTGCAATAATAATAATAATAATAATAATAATAATAATAATAATAATAATAAGAAAAAACATGTAAAGCACAATAGAGTAAATGGTGCTATAATAATAATGATGATAATAGTAATAATAATAATAATAATAATAATAATAATAATAATAAAAAACATGTGAAGCACCATAGAGTAAATGGTATAATAATAATAATAATAATAAAAACATTTGAAGCACCATGGACTAAATGGTATAATAATAATAATAATAATAATAATAATAATAATAATAATAATAATAATAATAAAAACATGTCAAGTATCATGGAATAAATGGGACAATAATAATAGAAATATTATTATTAATTATAATAATAATAATTTAAAAAAAAACATGAAGCACCATGGACTAATAATAATAAAAAAACATATGAAGTAACATAGAGTAAATGGTGCTTTAATAATAATAATAATAATAATAATAATAATAATAATAATAATAAAAAACATGTCAAGCATCATGGAATAAATGGGACAATAATATTATTATTGTTATTATTAATAATAATAATGATAATAATAATAATAATAATAATAATAATAATAATAATAATAATAAAAACATGTAAAGCACCATGGAGTAAATGGTGCTATAATAATAATAATAATAATAATAATAATAATAATAATTGTTTTGTTTCATTATTATCAATATTGATGTTATACAATTATTTACAGTATATCACAAAAGTGAGTACGCCCCTCACATTTTTGTAAATATTTGATTATATCTTTTCATGGGACAACACTGAAGGTCTGACCCTGTGATACAATGTACAGTGTCAGTGTGCAGCTTGTATAACAGTGTAAATTTGGTGTACTCTAAATAACTTAACACACATCCATTAATGTCTAAACCGCTGGCAACAAAAGTGAGTACACCCCTAAGTTAAAATGGCCAAACTGTGCCCAATTAGCCATTTTTCCTCCCTGGTGTCATGTGACTCATTAGTGTTATGAGGTCTCAAGTGTGAACGGGGAGCAGGGGTGTTACATTTGATGTTATCGCTCACACACTCACTCATACTGGTCACTGAGAGTTCAACATGGCTCCTCATGGCAAAGAATTCTCTGAGGATCTGAAAAAAAGAATTGTGGCTCTACACAAAGATGGACGAGGCTATAAGAAGATTGCCAGCACCCTGAAACTGAGCTGCAGCACGGTGACCAACAGGCCTCGACATGGTTGACCAAAGAACTTGACTGCACGTGCTTAGCGTCATAACCAGAGGTTGTCTTTTCAAAATAGACGTATGAGTACTGCCAGCATTGTCCCCATTTTTGAAAACCAACAAAGGTACAGCAGATGGCTGGGAACTGGTATTGTTAGGCTGGGAAAGCCCATGGTAATTGGGCCCTTTGCAGCCTAAAAACACCAGCCTGTAGCCACCCCAGTAGTGGAGGTCATCTTTTCAAAATAGACGTATGAGTGCTGCCAGCATTGTCCCCATTTTTGATAACCAACAAAGGTACAGCAGACGGCCGGGGGCTGGTATTATCAGGCTGGGAAGTCCCATGGTTATTGGGCCCTTCCCAGCCTAAAAATACCAGCCCCCAGCTGCCCAGAAGAGGAGCCTCACAAACACAGAGATAGACAAAGTCTAAGGGGCATCGTTCTAACACCCCATAGAGTTGGTCTACAGGCAATTTCGGGTCACGCTGCACTGCGTGACACCCAGCGATGCTGAAGAATGGTGACATCAGTATCGTTACCTTTTCCTCAAGTTTAATTGTTGGAGTACTGACTATTCCATCAAGAGGAATTAAAACACAGATCTGAAATCTCGGGCAAAGATTTAGTTGCATCCATTTCTCATGACACAGAAGTGTATGGGAAATTTGTAGGGACATTTCACATGCAGGCGGATGAGCCAGTGGCTTTATTGAGGGACAATATTAGCAGCATTTTTGTAAATTGCTTCCCATTGAAAGAACTGTTTGGGTCCTTAGCTCATGTTGCATGGAGACTCTGAGAAAGCCCTGTTCAGTTGGGATATTTACTTGTTTAGCTTTTTGGACGCCTCTTAAGATACCACATGGGGTTCAGATAAATTTGTTCCTTTAAGCCGTATAATCCTTCAAGTGCAAAGGTTTTCTTATTAAATGGATCCACCATATAGAGTGTTTTCAGGAGCGAAGTAGAGAGGATTTCTAACGCCCGGTGTCTTTTGCTAAGCAACGCAAGGGCACAACGACAAAAATGTCATGCAGAACTGCTTTCTTGATCTCAGAGAGTCAATAATAGGAAAAAGTGCAGCAGGGAGAGAAAGAAAGTCTTGTTCCTCGCCCAGTGCATTGTCCTTTACCATTTACAAGTCATCTCAGCTCTAAAATAAATGTTCTTAGCCTTTGACTTGAGCCTTTGTATCGTAATGTAAGGGACTTCCAGAGACAAGATCAGCAGCTAATGCGTTATAAAACAGCAAACACATGAATAATACATACAAGAACATCGTAATGACGTATAACATGAGTTAATAACTGTTCCTACTATTTCCTATAAAGCTAATTTATTTATTTCCCAATATTTCAAGGAAAAATCAAATTATTACTATTATTTTTTTTTTCTTTAAAAAATTGCCCTGGGGGAAGGCATATTGGTGTACACACTTCCTTCACGGGAAGGAAGCCCTTAGAACCACGACAGGAAGGAAGCCCTTAGAACCACCACGGGAAGGAAGCCCTTAGAACCACCACGGGAAGGAAGCCCTTAGAACCACCACAGGAAGGAAGCCCTTAGAACCACCACAGGAAGGCAGCCCTTAGAACCACCACGGGAAGGAAGCCCTTAGAACCACCACGGGAAGGAAGCCCTTAGAACCACCACAGGAAGGAAGCCCTTAGAACCACCACAGGAAGGAAGCCCTTAGAACCACCACAGGAAGGAAGCCCTTAGAACCACCACAGGAAGGAAGCCCTTAGAACCACCACAGGAAGGAAGCCCTTAGAACCACCACAGGAAGGAAGCCCTTAGAACCACCACAGGAAGGAAGCCCTTAGAACCACCACGGGAAGGAAGCCCTTAGAACCACCACAGGAAGGAAGCCCTTAGAACCACTTCTACCCACTGGCATCCTTTGCCCCTCTTTTTATTAGTGGCCTTGACGTGACATCATCATTTTCTCGTGATTCACATGTGGAGGCACACCAGGCCGGGTAATTATAAGTAGAGCCATGGAAGAGGTGGTAAAGGGCTCGTGTCCAGAGAACAAAAGTTACTGATGACCCGGGACCTACGAACTCTACCATAGATGAGGCTGGCCAATCTGTGGGACCTCTAAGGTAGTCACATGATTGCCCGTTCATCATTTAATTTCGGTGGGGCACTTCAGAGGTTAGTTTTAGAACCCCTTCTCATTCCTCTTGTTCTCCCTCAGTCCATCGGCCATATCAGTAACTTGTGGTCCAGCAACCACAAGTTACTGACATGGCTGATGGACCGGGACCTGGGAACTCAACCATAGATGGTGGTGGCCAATCTCCGGGACCCCTAGGATGTTTGCCTAGGATAGTATGGAAAAGAAAAAGGTTTTCAGCTCACCTGACACCCAAAGCCGTAAGATCCTGGGGATGCTCGTGGTCCGTTGGTGAGTCCAAACCAGCTAGCAGGCAACAGTGAAAAAGAAAGAGTTGGACCCAGCACCGATTCCAAAAATATATTAAAAATAAAATTTCTTTATTAATACATGATTAAACATTTTTTATATATGAAGACCATGGTGGAGAGTATGGAACATAGAACTTAACGCGTTTTGGACTTCATAAATTGAAAAGCAAAAAAACTAGTCCTTAATCATAAGTGCTACTTATGATTAAGGACTAGTTTTTTTGCTTTTAAATTTATGAAGTCCGAAACGCGTTAAGTTCTATGTTCCATACTCTCCACCATGGTCTTCATATATAAACATTTTTTAATCATGTATTAATAAAGACATTTTATTTTTAATATATTTTTGGAATCGGTGCTGGGTCCAACTCTTTCTTTTTCACTGTTGCGTAGGATAGTGACATGTTTGCTTCATTCTGGAGGGGCACTTCATAGCCTAGTTTTAGAGGGGATGACCACTACTTGGAAAACACCTTCTCATTCCTCTTGTTCCCGCCCGGTTCATCGGCCATGTCAGTAACTTGTAGTCCAGCAACCACAAGTTACTGACATGGCCAATGAACTGGGACCTGTGAACTCCACCAGAGACTATGCTGGCCAATCTCCAGGACCCATATGTTTACCTGGTCATTGCTTCATTCCAACAGCGCACTTCAGAGCCCAGTTTTAAAGGGGATGTCCACTACTTTGACAACCCCTTCTCATTTTTCTTGTTCACCCGTGTACAAATGAATAAGCCTATACTCACCTCTGATGTGGCTGCAGTTCCAGTGATGTCTGAAGCCACGTTCCCGGGGACCACAGGACATTGTTATGACACACGAGCCCCACGACCAGTCCATCTCCCCGCCTTCAGACATTTCAGCAAGATGTGAGCGCTTTGCTGCATTCAAGATATCAGACGGTGAGGCGAAAGAAGCCGACACAGATTGGTCACGAGGCTTGCATGTCATAACAATGTCACGAGGGCCCCAAAAACGCAGATTCAGACAACCCTGGAACCACGGCCTCATCGGAGGTGAGTATAGACAAATTTATTTTTATGGGGGCAAACAAAGGGAATGAGTAGGGGTTATCCAAGTAGTGGGCAACCCCTTTAAGGATTGATGCTGAGACCCCCAGTGATCACCAAGTTGTCTCATACTGTAGATTGGTGGGTAGCCGAAACCTCTTTAAATTTCAAATTCTTTTTTAAAACAGGTTCATGTTTTTAAACAGATCTTTTATCTTTTACATCATGGACAACCATATATCAAACACTAAAAGTAAAATAGTACAATAAACAGTTTGCATGTACTTTATATACGATGTTATACCCTAATAATAAGAGATTATAATGTCAGAAATTCCAGCTTCTCATAATAAATCTCTCCATTCTAAGAAAACTGCGGAAAATGGGAACTATCAGCCTATTGTGGATGTGTACCGCCCCGCGAGCTCGGCTGCGACCGCCGAGCCGCTCGGATCCGTGCTCGTACGGTGGGTGGTGGCTCGAACTCCTCACGGACCCGGGGGTCACGTCGCTCTGCAAGGGGGGTTGGCGCTACACGCAGGGACTTGACGGGGAGTTCCACGGCCGAGGCCGCGGTGGTTTGGTTTGGGATTTAAGTTTGTGACGCCACCCACGGGTTGTGGTGAATAGATGGACACCACCGTTGCCGTTAACTAGGCCTCCCGGGGATGGTGTTGCACAGCTTGGTGTTGACCCCTCCGTGGGTAGGGGAGCTATGGTCCCGGGGGTCCGGGGGAGGTGCGGAGGCGTGGGAGCGGGTGCGGGCATATGCTGGTGCGGTGCGGCGCGGTGCGCGGCCCGAAGGCACTGGTGTGCTCACTATGACACAATACACTGGAGTTTCTGGTAAACCAAACGGGATGATGAACGGGGCCCGCAGCCGACTGTAGCTTCTCCCTGAACGGGTTGGTGGTTTCCACCTTTCTCCTGCACCTTGTTATATGAATGTTTGACTCCTATGCCTAAGCAACGGTAGTCCGCTCCCCGGCTTGCTGATTGTCAGAAGAGCCCTGTTTGCCCGCAGACGTTGGCCCTTTGGGTCTCTATGCCTTGGCGGTGGCTTTACCCTGTATGGTTTGGCTGTTGTCTTCTAACGAGTCTTGTGTGGGATAGGTCCTTAAGTCCAGTCCTCAATCAGTTGATTTGACTCGGACCTGTCGGTTCGGGGCTTTGTACTGGGTCTGAGTACCCCTCCTGGTGCACCGGTTTCCAATCGGTTCCCCGGTTCGGTACCGGCGGGCCACCGCCCGACCCCGGTCCCTACGGTTCCACCGGCTGTAATCCCAGCTCCTGCAGGCGGCCACCACCGTCTTCCTCCTTGCCAAAGGTGACTTGGCTCCGACCCAGCCACCTGAGTAGACTGTTGGCAGGCCTGGTCACAGGTCTGCCCTTGAACTCGTCCTCCCTCCTTCACTGTCAAGGCTACTCTTCACACTGCTCTAGAACTTGTGTATATTTCCCGCCTCCAGGCCTGTGAACTCCTCAGTGGGTGGAGCCAACCGTCTGGCTCCGCCCCCCTGGTGTGGACATCAAACCTGGAGGGTGGTGACAAGGATTTCTTGGTTGGCTGCTGTCACCTACTCGGGGAGGTAGGGGGGGTGTGTGTAACTACCTGGGACGACCTGACTAGTCCAGGACGTCACATGTGCACCGCAGAAGAGGGTTAAAACTAACATTTTGAGAATTTTTAATGGTCACATACAAAAATTAAATAAAAAAAGAAGGAAAAGTTTAAAAGTTTATATAAATGCTGTCTCTTTAGGGAACTTCTAAATAAATTATCTAATTTTCTGATGATTTTCTTCCAATGGTTTGGTATATGCAGGTATGATCGGGTGACTTGTATGAGTCGCCATACAGTAAGCTGAAGACCACTAACCTAGTGTGAGGGAAATCTGCCATTATCAAACCTACACATCAATGGGAGCTGACTGCATTCAGTGAGATGATGACAGTAACACATGGGAAAACAATTGCTGCTTACGGGTCTTTACTTCTACAATTCCCCTTTACGAGTATTTGCTCATTTGATAAATTTAGAGGCTGAGTAATGTGTTACACATATTGGACTGTACTGATGGAAACGTAAATGACATTATACACCGTCCTGACGGCATGCGAGATGACCGCTATTCTGCTAAAGGGGAAATCCAGACCAAATGAAAAGACTATTCCTGTGTTCTTTGATGACATAATGAGGGTGATTCTAGGTGCAGTCCTGCAGAAGATGCCGGTCAGATGGACCTGAGATTAGTTATTTAGTGTTAAGGTCCCTTCACACATAACGAGATCGCTAACGACATCGTTGCTACATCACAATTTCTGTGACGAAACAATGACTTCACCAGCGATCTCGTTATGTTTGACACGTACCAACGATCCGCCCCCTGCTGTGAGATCGTTGGTCGTTGCTGAATGTCCTGGGTATTTTTGGCTCGTTGGAGTCCTGCCGGGCAGGATGGATCTGTATGTTTGACACCTACCAACGATCTCGTTAACGACCTAGATGAGAACTTAAAATTGTGATACGTAGGTGTGTAGTTGCGTCACCTTTTCCGCGCCCCCTCTAAACCGATTGGTTGGCGCTGAGAACAGTACTGCATTCTGATTGGGTATTGCTTCATGCTTTGTTCCTTTTTGATATGCAAAAACTGCAATATGCTATGATAATAAAAGTGCAGATGCAGCTTCGATCCTAAAAGCAAGCAAGAAACCGGGAACAAAGTACGAATGAATCCGGGTGGAGTCGCAGGTTCTATCCTCAAAGCAAGGCTCAAAAAGGGACAAAGGATGAAGCGATACAAAGTTGCCTTCTAGGCCGGCCACCTAATCAGAACGCAGTATTGGCCACCAATCGGAGCGGAGGGGTGTGGAAAAGGTGACGCATATGCACGCCTATGTGGCTCACAGCGTCAAACACTATGCCCCTATTCGAGGTCGGAATCGTTATATAGCTGCTGTGTGACAGGGTCCCAACGACCAATGAGATCATTATACAGGTCGCTGCATCATTACTAAAGTCGTTGGGAAAATGACTGTGTGACATCTCACCAACGATCACACCAACGATTTAACAACGATCCGGAAACTGTGACGTAGTAACGATCTCGTTAACGATATCGTTATGTATGACTGGACCATTAAACAGATAAATGGATGCAGCAGCACAGATTATGTAGACTCAGTGATATCAGTGGAATAAGATGGAGATTTATTAATTTATAGTTTCAACAATCAAAATTCAATTTTTGAAGAAATGGCAGATTACAAAACAACAGATTGTTACAAAACAATTGATTGTTAACCAATCATTGCAATTTTTAGTCACAACCTCTTGACCTACAATTTCACACACAACATTCGAACGTACGTACTATATGTCACTAGTCAACATCCGTCTAGTCCCTGTGGCAGTCCTTCACTACCATTATCTGCAATGGAAACCACAGGCTCTAACGGGTGTCAGCTCAGTTTCCCGTTAAGCCGTATGTCACACCAGCTACCTTCGTTTCTCAGACGTGTAGCTTAAGTCTATATTGTTACGGGGACCTCCTGGCTTTTAGCTGTCTCAAGTATACTGTCCCTTAACTAGGCTTTCCGATGTTGTCAGCTCATACAGATTGTACTTTTCAGCCACTTACTCTTTGGTTACTTGGTTCTTTCTTCTCACTCTATTATCTTTTTGGGTCACTTAATTCTTTGCTCTCACTCAATCGTCCTCATTGGTCAGTCGGTCATCCTCTTGGATCACTTGGTCCTTTCCACTCACTTGGTCATCCTCTTGGGTCCCTTGGTCCTTTTTGCTGACACGGTCATCCTCTTTGGTTACTCGGATCTTTCCACTCACTCAGTCGTCTTCTGTCACTCGGTCCTTCTACTCATGCTCTTCAGTAACTTGGTCCTTTCCGTTCACTCGTTGCCTTCTATGGTTACTCGATCCTTTCACTGGTCCCGTCCTACGTTCACTGGTCTCATCATGGTTTCTGTCCGAACCCCCCAGCAAAACAGGCTTCATATGCATGCACCGACGGGGCTATTGACTATATTGGTGCAGACAGTCACCGTGTACTTTGTCTTGCACCATTTTTGGGCATATACGCTTTCTGCCGGTGGACACCCAGACATAGTAGACTGTGTCTGGGTGTCCACCAGCAGAAAGCGTATATGCCTGAAAATGGTGTAAAGGCCCCGTTACACGCAACGACTTCGCTAACGAGATATCATTGGGGTCACGGAATTTGTGACGCACATCCGGCCTCGTTAGCGATGTCGTTGCATCTGACACCTACGAGCGACCACTAACGATCAAAAATACTCACCTAATCGTTGATCGTTGACACGTCGTTCATTTCCCAAATATCGTTGCTGGTGCTGGACGCAGGTTCTTCGTTGTTCCTGAGGCAGCACACATCGTTACGTGTGACACCCCGGGAATGACGAATAACAACGTACCTGCGGCCTGCCGGCAACGAGGTGGGCGTGCCGTTAATGTGGCTGGTCTCCGCCCCTCTGCTTCTATTGGCGGGCCGCTGTGTGACGTCGCTGTGATGGCGCACGAACCTCCCCCTTAAAAAAGAGGTTATTTGCCGCCCATATCGATGTTGCTAGGTAGGCAAGTACGTGTGACGCGTCCTACCGATATTGTGCGCCACGGGCAGGGATTTTCCCGTGACGCACAAACGACGGAGGCGGGTGCTTTTACGAGCGACATCGCTAGCAATGTCACTGCGTGCAAAGCAGCCTTTAGACAGAGCACACGGTGACTGTCCACACCATTATAGTCAAGGGACCCGTTGGCGCAAGCATCCGACATCCTTTTTGCTGAGGGGGTTCGGACGGAAGCCCCGACGAGACCAGTGAACGTAGGTCATAGTGCAATGTAAAAACCGCTTTAGGATTGTAAAAAGATGAATAGATTTTGCATATAATGTGTGTAGACTCTGCAATACACAATGGCAAGTGATGGTTGAGGGTACAGATTGTACATCCGGGCTCAGACACTTACTGATACATCTCTGATCCTCAATCCTCCTGTATTAATATCCATATTATAGGAATTCATTGTGGTCATCAATCTGGAATTAATGATGCTCTATAAATAAATAATATAATAATAATAATAATAATAATAATAATAATAATAATAACAATAATAATCTAATATATCAGTTACAAAGAATTGCAGGTAAGTAATGCAAATCTTACCATGTGCACAGGCAGATTTGCAGTAAAATAATACTATTTCTGAATATTTCCAGTTCATAAATTACCATGTCTGTCTGCCTGTCACCTTCAGAAACACTTTCTTTTTTTTTTTTTTGAAAAGCGAACAAAATCAATAATTCAAGGAGCAGAAGAAATTGTGTAACATTTTATTCCTCGTCATGACATTCCATTCATTATTTAATGCTGGTGCGTGAAGGAACATGCCGAAAATAACTTAATATTCAAGCGGGAACAGTAATAAGATACTGGATATTTACAGTACAGTTAATATTATTTGTATCTGCAAATGATAAGTCCAGAAAACACATTATGTAAGTTCTATATGAAGTATGAATCCACTGCCTTTATACCTTAGAGGAGGCTCTTCAGGGGTGTAACGTAAAGTTCCTTCCGCCCAATGCAAAATTTATAACAGTTCCCTAACCTACCAATTTATAATACTGGTCTGAAAATATAGGTTTTTTTCACATGACGTAGATGAGATAAAAATGTGCTCTCTGACACCAATACTACGACATTTCTCCTGCCCTCAAAATACTGGGCCATTCCTGGTGGCTCTAAAAAGAACCTAACCATAAAGGAAAGAAACTGTCAGGGTTGCTCTGTGCAGAGCATCTTGAACACAGGTTATGCGCTGCCTTCCTGAATTACAGAGCCGGCAGTGACAATATTCCTTTGTGCAGAGCATCTTGCATTTGGAGATGCTCTGCTGTGTTTCTTTGAGCACTAGCTGACAGGTTGATTGACAGCACAGGATTTCATGCAGGTTCTGTAAGGTGCTGATTACTCAGGTGTTCTGCCTTCCTGGTAATTGCTCTGCTTTATTATTGAGCATGCTCTCCCAGAACTTTGCCAGTCGTACTATCTGGTTGTGCAGTTGTTCTCTTGGCTTGTGTTTGTACTTGTGTTCTGATCTAAGTTTCTTGATCCTGGACTGTTATTGGACTCCTCTCTGCCGCTCCCTGTTCTTGTCATTACCTCCTGGCTTCTGACCTCAGACCGTTACCTGACCACGTCACCGTCTGCTCTCTGAATCTAATACACTCTCCTGGAATTCGGACCCTCGGCCTGTGACTTGACTGCATTTCTGTTTACTCCCTGTCCTGTTTCCTGACCCCAGCTTGTCTGACTACCCTTCCGTCTATACTATTCATAAGTAGTGACTAGCATCACAGAACCATACCATACAGTGGCCAATTACCATGATCATCAACCAGTGCTCAAAAATCAATTACACAGGTACTACTAATACTAAGTAAAAAAAAGTGGGGAATATGGCACCCACTTACCATTTGCAATTCAGGTCGAGTGGTTGGTCAGGTACAACACTGCCGACCACATAAATGACAAATTCCACATTGAACTCTACTGAAGACTACCCTAACTTATCAGAACAATTTCCTACAGCTGTAAAACTGTCACAAGGGGAGATGGGTGACAGATTTGGGATCTAAAGGCTGCTTTACATGCAGCGATGTCGCTGGTGAAAGCACCCAACACCGTTAGTTGTGCATCACGGGCAAATCGCTGCTCGTGGCGCACAATATCACTAGGCCCCATCACACGTACTTAGCTGCCAAGCGACGTTGCTGTGGCCGGCGAACCGCCTCTTTTCTAAGGGGGCGGTTCGTGCGGCGTCACAGCGATGTCACACGGCAGCCGTCCAGTAGAAGCGGAGGGGCGGAGAGAAGCCGGAAGAAAGTGACGCCCACCTCGTTGCCATAGGACGCAGGTACGGTATTGTTCGTCATTCCTGGGGTGTCACACATAGCGATGTGTGCTGACTCAGGAATAACGAACAACCTGTGTCCTGCAACAGCAACGATATTTGGGATTAGAACGACGTGTCAACGATCAACGATTAGGTGAGTAATTTTGATCGTTAGCGGTCGTTCATACATTTCACACGCAACAACATCGCTAACGAGGCCGGATGTGCGTCACGAATTCCGTGACCTCAACAACATCTTGTTAGCGATGTTGTTGTGTGTAAAGCCCCCTTTAGTCTCACATTGCCTTGTGAGACTCTGGGTTTTAAACAAATTTGCTTGCTTTTGGTGCAGCAAGATTTACGGACTCCTTGTTAGTTAATTATCAGGTACAACCGGTTGTGACTACTCCCCTTCCCTTTAAAGAGTCACATGTTCCATCACCTGATGCCGGTTATAGAATTCCATCTTTCTGAACTGACCATGGTGGAAGAAGCAAGTCTCTTGACGTTGCTGAAGTTGAACCTCTTGGAGCCCTGGTGTTTGGCTGCAATAGTTGTTCTATATCCTTTTTGTCTATGTCCTTCTGTCTGTCTTCCTTCCCCTGTGTCTTATTACTGTAGTGGTGAAGTCTAGTGCACTCACCGACCTTGACACTAATCAGGGTGAGTTGAGGGACAGTTAGAGACTAGGGATGTGACGGCAATGAGGGTAAGGACTCGTATATAGAGTTAGGGGAGCTCAGGGTTTAGACACAGATTAGTGTCAGAAGGTGACCCATCCCCCGCTCCCTAAAGTCAGGGCCTTCCTCTTTTCCCGTTCCAAGCCTGTTGTAACCTCTGTGTTGCAGCGGTTCAGTGGTTCCTTGCCTGAGCATGACACAAAACACTCAGAGGAAAACACAGCTGCTGATCTGACCGATCACTGCCATCAGCTGTACTCCAAATGAGTAAGTTCTGATTTCAATGCAGCTAAGGACAGGGAGATAAGCTGGGGTACAGCCAGGGTTTGGAAGCCACTTTCATGCAATTTATTTTATAGGAATAAAGACAATTCCATTATAAGGTGATTTGCAAAGTTTCATAACATCTCATTCTGCAAACATTATTATATAAACAATAAATATTAATGAAGAAAAAGCTTAATTATTCTTTAACCACGCAGATTGACAGTGAGGACTTTGTGTTTTCTGGGAAAACAAGGAAGCCGCGGAGACACCATCACATGTTTCTCAACGCTGGCAGGAAACTAGCCAGGTCTTTCACCGGGAAGGAATAACCACGGGAAGGGCAGTCTCCAGTCAAGGAAACCGCCTATGCCAAAACATGGTATCCATCCACAGACAGCTGTTTCGGGGTATTTGCCCCTCATCTGTGTGGAGTAGGAAACTGGCTAGTGGGAGAAATGCCTAGTAGAAGACTATATAGGTAAGGATGGTTGACCTTAGGGGGCATTGCTCTAGAATTACTGCGTTGAGAAAACACGTGATGGTGCTCCCCGGTGCTGGATGTTGATCTCCCTAAGGTCAACCATCCTTACCTATATAGTCTTCTACTAGGCATTGCCCCCACTAGCCAGTTTCCTACTCCACACTGATGAGGGACAAATACCCCGAAACAGCTGTCTGTGGATGGATACCATGTTTTGGCATAGGTGGTTTCCTTGACTGGAGACTGCCCTTCCCGTGGTTTTTCCTTCCCGGTGAAAAACCTGGCTAGTTACCTGCCAGCGTTGAGAAACATGTGATGGTGTCACCGCGGCTTCCTTGTTTTGCATATTTCCCAGGGGGCATTGCTCTAGAATCACTACGTTGAGAAAACATGTGATGGTGCTCTGCGGTGCTGGATGTTGATCTCCCTAAGGCAGGGCCGGCTCCAGGTTTTTGTGGGCCCCGGGCGGAAGAGTCCCAGTGGGCCCCATCCACACACAGACACCGATACGAACATATACATATTTAAAGACAAACTCACAAAAATACATATAAACAGACAAATATATACAGTCATATACACTTACAGACACACACACACACACACAAGTCTGCTGCATACAGACAGACACACACACACACAACTCTGCTACATACAGACAAACACACACAACTCTGCTACATACAGACAAACACATACAACTCTGCTACATACAAACACATACAGCTCTGCTACATACAGACAAACACACACAACTCTGCTACATACAGACAAACACACACAACTCTGCTACATACAGACAAACACATACAACTCTGCTACATACAGACAAACACATACAACTCTGCTACATACAGACAAACACATACAACTCTGCTACATACAGACAAACACATACAACTCTGCTAAATACAGACAAACACATACAACTCTGCTACATACAGACAAACACATACAACTCTGCTACATACAGACAAACACATACAACTCTGCTACATACAGACAAACACATACAACTCTGCTACATACAGACAAACACATACAACTCTGCTACATACAGACAAACACATACAACTCTGCTACATACAGACAAACACATACAACTCTGCTACATACAGACAAACACATACAACTCTGCTACATACAAACACATACAACTCTGCTACATTCAGACAAATGCACACAACTCTGCTACATTCAGACAAACACAACTTTGCTACATACAGACAAACACATACAACTCTGCTACATACAAACACATACAACTTTGCTACATACAAACACATACAACTCTGCTACATACAGACAAACACACACAACTCTGCTACATACAGACAAACACATACAACTCTGCTACATACAGACAAACACATACAACTCTGCTACATACAGACAAACACACACAACTCTGCTACATACAGACAAACACACACAACTCTGCTACATACAAACACATACAACTCTGCTACATACAGACAAACACACAACTCTGCTACATACAGACAAACACATACAACTCTGCTACATACAGACAAACACACACAACTCTGCTACATACAGACAAACACATACAACTCTGCTACATACAGACAAACACATACAACTCTGCTACATACAGACAAACACACACAACTCTGCTACATACAAACACATACAACTCTGCTACATACAGACAAACACACAACTCTGCTACATACAGACAAACACATACAACTCTGCTACATACAGACAAACACACACAACTCTGCTACATACAGACAAACACATACAACTCTGCTACATACAGACAAACACATACAACTCTGCTACATACAGACAAACACATACATCTCTGCTACATACAGACAAACACATACAACTCTGCTACATACAGACAAACACATACAACTCTGCTACATACAGACAAACACATACAACTCTGCTACATACAGACAAACACATACAACTCTGCTACATACAGACAAACACATACAACTCTGCTACATTCAGACAAACACATACAACTCTGCTACATTCAGACAAACACATACAACTCTGCTACATTCAGACAAACACATACAACTCTGCTACATTCAGACAAACACATACAACTCTGCTACATTCAGACAAACACATACAACTCTGCTACATTCAGACAAACACATACAACTCTGCTACATTCAGACAAATGCACACAACTCTGCTGCTCTGTGGGGCCCACACCCGCGGCTTGGCGGGGACAGCACCAGCGGCAGCACCCGCGGCTCGGCGGGGCCCACACCCGCGGCTCGGCGGGGCCCACACCCGCGGCTCGGCGGGGCCAGCACCCGCGGCTCGGCGGGGCCCACACCCGCGGAATCGGCGGGTGGGGGCATTGGCAGGGGCCAGGGCATACATCCAGGGGGTAGAAGCAGCTCACCGGGGCCTATAATGGGGAGGCGGGGAGGGCACTTACCCGATTAGGTCACGGTGGAGAGGGGGCTCACACAGCGCCGGACAGAAGCTCGCCTCCTTCATCTGTGGGACTGAGAAGGCGGTAGCTCCGCCCACAGGTGAAATTCAAACGAGGATGTCTGCGCGCCTTAAAGTGATGGCGCCGCAGATTGCTGCCGAGGACTGCGGTCCCCGGAACTCGGCCGGGGACCGCAGAACTGTAAAGGCGAGTGGGCCCCGGCCAAGGGACAGGAGAACTGACGAGGCCGAGTGGGCCCCCCCGGCTCTCCAGGGCCCCGGCATTTGCCCGGGTTTGCCGGGTGCTGACGCCGGCCCTGCCCTAAGGTCAACCATCCTTACCTATATTTGTGTTTTCTGGGGACCTGCCCTTTAGCTGGGGGTGTCAGTGTGCACTGGAGTTGGATGTGTCAATACATTAAGGTGACAGGTTGAGCACAAGGTCCACTTTCCGTCATAATAAGAGCCTTTAAGTCATCCGCTGTGAATCTTCGAGGGAATTGCTCTGTATATTTGTGCACTTGTCTTGATATAAAAGGTAATTGATGGGCTTGTTGCAAAAGTTCAAATTCCTTTTGCTCTCTCACAGGCAGAGGGTAAAAAAGCATCAGGTTTACAGAAGCCAACGGATTATAAAAGAAAATTCTTTCCTTAGAGACAGTTTGTTTTGGGGCCGTGGGGTGACTGTGAGAGCCTCCTGATAAAGCTGTCCTTAAGCAATTCTTACCCCATCACATAGCAACCTGCCTCAATAAACGTCTGGCCTCGCAATGTTCCATAAAAACGACCTCCCAGAACAGTGAACCATAGAAGCTTCCAGATATGAACGCTACTGTCGAGGAATTTTCATGTAATTATAGTCAATTATTGCCTTAAAATCAAATATTCTGTCTTGGCATTGTCCTGATATTTGAAACATCTTAATAATTTCTGGATTTATTGGTAAAGTTGTCATGCTGTCACAAGGAGGTTTTTACAAACATTGCCGACTGTCATGGTGTCCTCAGAATCTGCCTGATAACTTCTCTGATGTCTGTGATCAGAGCAGGAAGACTAGGGCATCAACCCACAGACTTGTAGTTCATAGGCAGGTTAGCAAAAGTTAATCTCTGCTGGGCTGCTTGTTAGTCTCCTTTGATCACATGCTGTTGGGGAGCCAATCACATTCGCTCCCCTCCTATATGTGCTGGCTGGACAATTCCATTCATGCCAGTTATAGTTTCTCTATACTGGTATGATGAGGTGTCATGATCCAGACTCACTGGTGGTTGTATTACTTTATTGCTGTGAGCGGTTGTGGTGTTAACACTTATTGTCCTTTTGTTGCTGCCTTACTTCTCTTTCTTTTCTCCATTGTTTCTTACTGTTTGCTCTGTGAGTTTGCAGTGTGCCTGAGGTTTAGTTTTTCCCTGTCTGTCTTTATCTGTGCTGCCATCACACTCCTGCCCCTTCCTTCCCTGGGGAAGGGAAACGTTTAGTTATGGGCAGGAGAATAGTAAGGCTCAGTAGTCCGGCATCTTCACCATTAGGAGTAATCCGTAGGTTAGGGATACCCTATAGTCCCCTAGCATAAGTGACAGTATAGGAGCCTCTGTCCCTTGCTATCTTGCAGTCACATCGTGACACATGAACAATACATAATGTTTGTGTGAAAGCTTTTTCTGGACCCTTAAGGCCCTGTTACACGCAACGACATATCTAACGATATATCGCCGGGGTCACGGATTCCGTGACGCACATCCGGCGTTGTTAGTGACGTTGTTGTGTGTAACAGCTCCGAGCGAGTGTTAGTGATAAAAAATACTCACCTTATCGTTGATTGTTGACACGTCGTTCATTTTCATAAAATCATTGCCGTTGCAGGACGCTGGTTGTTTGTCGTTCCTGTGGCAGCACACATCGCTACATGTAACCCCGTAGGAACAAGGAACATCACCGTCCCTGTGGCCGCCGGCAATGAGGAAGGAAGGAGGTGGGTGGGATGTTACGGCCGCTCATCTCTGCCCCTCCACTTCTATTGGGCGGCCCTTAGAAAGGAGGCGGTTCGCCGGCCACAGCGACGTCGCTAGGCAGGTAGGTCCCGTGTGATGGGTCCTAACAATGTTGTGCGCCACGGGCAGCGATTTGCCCGTGATGCACAACTGTCACCAACTGCTTGTAAAGCCCCCATTAGACTCTATACTAACTGGTATCTTTTAGGAGAACTAAGGGGTACTTTGCACACTATGACATCGCAAACCGATGCTTGCGATGCCGAGCACGATAGCCCCCGCCCCCGTCGCAGCTGCGATATCTTGTGATAGCTGCCGTAGCGAACATTATCGCTATGGCAGTTTCACATGGACTTACCTGCCCTGCGACGTTGCTCTGGCCGGCGACCCGCCTCCTTCCTAAGGGGGTGGGTCGTGTGGCATCACAGCAACGTCACACGGCAGGCGGCCAATAGAAGCGGAGGGGCGGAGATGAGCGGGATGTAAACATCCCGCCTACCTCCATCCTTCCTCATAGCCGGCGTGAGCCGCAGGACGCAGGTAGGAGATGTTCCTCGCTCCTGCGGCTTCATACACAGCGATGTATGCTGCCGCAGGAACGAGGAACAACATCGTAACATCGGTCCTTCCAAAATTATGGAAATGACCAACACTGCACTGATCATACGATACCGACACTTTTGCGCTCACTAATCGTATCAAAAACGATTTACACACTCCGATATCGACAGCGACGCCGGGTCACTTTTGATTTGACCCCACCGACATCGCAGCTGCGATGTCGTAGTGTGCAAAGTATCCGTAATACTTCCTGCCCATAAGGGCTTCATGCAATACCACAGTTGTCATCATAAAATACGTTTGATATGGGCTACATCTGGTGAGAACAATAGAGTTGAAGCCCCGGAATGGCAGAGACCTCGAGGCAACTGTCTCTTTTTGCCCTGCTATAATCCTAACAAAGCCATCAGTCTTCATACCACCATTGACATATAAGCCTATCGAATTTTGTAGAGAAATCCCATGGGCGACTGGTGAGACATGTTGATTAGAAGATGAATGAAAAGCGAAAGGTGCCTAAAGCAGAAGAGGAGACTCAAGACGTCTGGAAGCAAGTTAGGATTTCACCCCTAAGGAGACAAGGATAGAAAGCATTTAAACGAGTGACAGATGAATCACATGTACAGTAATACCGGATACCATAAAGAATGAGCAGGTATATAATTAATCGGGTGTCATCTCATACAGTGCAATAGTCAAGTTGCAGGCAGCAGAACTAGCTTTTGTACTTTGTTTTTGTACAGATAGTCCTGAATTGTAACTGGTGTTTCAATTAATACCTACAATATCTTGTTTTTTAAAGTGTCCCTGTGCACAATCTGCAATAGGGGATATAGCAAGTAGAGATGAGCGAACCCGCAGATGTTCAGGGTCGGTGGGTCTGGTCGGACTTAAAAAAAAAACAAAAAACAAAGTCTGTTTCTGGACCAAATTTGAGCACGAACATGAGCCTGTACGCCGAACCTCATAGAAGTCTATGGGAACTCAAACATTGCGGTGTAAAATGGTGTTAGTAAGGGCTAGGGGGATTAGAGCAGGAAAGTTATACCTACCAAATCCCTAGCGCAGCAGCTCATTAACCCTCATGTATATTCACTGCTTCCCCCGTCCAACCTTTGTGACAGTGTTTGTGATTGGTTGCAGTCAGACTGCCATCATCTGTGATTGGTTGTGGACTGTAAAAATAAATAAACAATTGGAAAAAATGCAACCCTAGCTCTATGTGTTATCTTAGCTGTAGATCAAAATACAAGGGACCCCCATGCGGCTTTTTTAAATTATTTTAAAAAATAATTTTAGAAAATGGCGTGTGGTCTCTCCTTAATTTTGATGCCCAGACAAGATAAAGCAGACAGCTGGGGGATGGTATTCTCAGGCTGGGGAGGTCCATGGTTATTGGGCCCTCCTAGCCTAAAAATAGCAGCTCGCAGCTGCCCCAAAATTGCCGCATCCTTTAGATGCGACAATTCCGTTGCTTTACCCGTCTTATCCCGATATCCTTGGTGTGTATCCCTGGCAAATCGGTGTAATATAAGGAGTTAATGACAGATGTGATTTGTCAAAAAATCACAGCTGTCATCAAGCCCAAGGTAAGTAATGGGGAGGTGTCTATCAGACCCCAACATTTCTGACCCTGTAAGTAAAAAGAAAAAAAAACACATAACACAAAAATCATTTATTTAAGAAAAAACCCTGTTT
The DNA here is from genome assembly GCF_048569485.1 of Anomaloglossus baeobatrachus. Classification (NCBI taxonomy): domain Eukaryota; kingdom Metazoa; phylum Chordata; class Amphibia; order Anura; family Aromobatidae; genus Anomaloglossus; species Anomaloglossus baeobatrachus. Next base: position 146,517,003 of record NC_134363.1, on the reverse strand, counting down.
CTCCAATTTAGTAACCCCCCAAAACACCCTGCAGGTCCAACGTAATCCCCAGACATGACATGCCACAAAGATCCCGCCTCTGCTACATATGAGGCCACAGTGCGCGGTCACATTACACATTGCTGCACCAAATCTGCATCTCCTGGCAAAAAAAACACACCAAAACCACATTTGATTTGCTGATAATCAAACATTTTGATACAATTGAATGTAAAAATGAGTTGCTTGTCTCTAATGCGTGAGCTGCTATTCCTGTGTATTACTCTACTCCTCACTCCTCTTTCCTCCTCCACTTTCCATACAGTATATTAGGAGCTGTAACCTGACCTTTTCTGTGCTAGAAGTTGGTTTTTATTCAACTAAAATGGATTTTAGACATTTTTCATATTGGATGAGAAGTTCAGGAGACATGGGGTTGTTCTACTCTATACTGTCACGATTCATCTGTTCAGTGCATGTAGGACGCAATGAGTGACTGGCCGCTGTGACTATGGAATCAGGACGCGCTGAGCTGTCAGGTGAGTGAGTGACAGCTCAGTCGTCCAATTAAATACGGTGGTGTGTTCAGTTGTCGGCTGTCGGTGAGTTGAATGACAGATCAGTGGTTCAATCTGATTCTAAAAGGTGCGTGGTTTTTCAGATTTTCCCTGTTTCCTATGATTGCCCAGCTACTTACCTGAGCAGTGTCTCCCAGAACTCTGCCAGTCGTTGCATTCTGTGTAAGTGGTGCTGTTGGCCTGCATTCCTGTGCTTTGTTGTTCTGATTATTGCTGCCTTATCTTGGACCTCCTCTGACCACCCATTTTTCTTGACCCATTCCTCTGTTCCGCTATCCTCTTGGTATGTTTATCCCGAAACGTGAGCTGACTACATCTCTGTTTATTCCCTGTGTCCGCAATGTATCCTCATGGTGTTCTGACCTCGGCCCGTGACCTGACGATACCTCTGTTTATTCCCTGCATCCACAATGTATTCGCATGGTATTCTGACCCTGGACCATGACCTGACTACACCTCTGCTTATTCCTTATAGCCACGTCTCCTGGTTACTGACTCCGGAACATCCAGTAATCCCACCTCTCGGCTTGCCCGTGATTAAGTGACTAGAATCACACATACTCTATACTGTATATATTCAACAGTTATCTCAGCTAATCCCAGCTGATCAATACCTGATCCCCCCAATTTGATATTTATGTTCTTATTTATGGCTAGGACATTATCAATATTATATGACAGGACAACCCTTTCAAAGGATTATTGGCTACAATTACACCCATACCTAGTGGTCAGACCCCCAACGATCCCAATAAAGGGGCTCAGAAATACCATGCTTATTCTTTGGAGACTGCCAGAGAAAATGTACTTGACTTTCTTCAACAGTCCCATAGTGGTTGCTCTACATTCTAGTAGAGCATTTCAGAGCCCCAATATCACGGGTGTGTCACAGTTACAGACAGTCCTGTGGTGTTCGGAAATAGAAGGTCACAGTTTATGGGTGCGCAAAATTCTCCCTGACATTCTATTATTCTTGTTGTCAGTATTCAGTGTACTAGGTATTGCCTTTGCTGGCTTTTCATCCTTTTCCCTTTAGGACCCTGCGGAGCTCCTCTTCCCTTTAGCTGCTAATCATCTGTATTTCCCCTTGGGTTTAAATACTCTCATTTTCCCTGATTTTGTGCTAGTGATATTCAGTTCTTTCACAAGCTCTGGATGCAAGCAGGTGGTTTGCACTTTTCTGTGGTATCGTTGCGCTCTTTGCTGAACTTCTACCTGAGACACATCTGTGGATAAGTAGTTCATGCATTTCCCCCGTGTGTCCTCCCTGTGTCTTCTTTAGTGTTTAGTGGGGTTGACGAAGAGATCATCCCACCCATTCCCTATTTAGGGTCCAGCTCTACGGTCATCCTAGGGTCAGGAATCCTATTCGACGCATAGGTGCAGAACTTATCAAGGATGATAAGGGGGTGACTCTAGGGGCCAGAGATAGGTTTGGTCAGGGGTCTCCATCTCCTCCTTCCCTAGACACTGGGTTTCCCTACCCTTTTGCCTCTCCCCCTTCCCTAGACGCTGAGTTTCCCTACCCTTTCACTTCTCCCCCTTCCCTAGACGCTGAGTTTCCCTACCCTTTTGCCTCTCCTCCTTCCCTAGACGCTAGGTTTCCCTACCCTTTCGCCTCTCCCCCTTCCCTAGACGCTGAGTTTCCCTACCCCTTCGCCTCTCCACCTTCCCTAGACGCTGAGTTTCCCTACCCCTTCGCCTCTCCACCTTCCCTAGATGCTGAGTTTCCCTACCCTTTTGCCTCTCCCCCTTCCCTAGATGCTGAGTTTCCCTACCCTTTTGCCTCTCCACTTCCCTAGACGCTGAGTTTCCCTACCCTTTCACCTCTCCCCCTTCCCTAGACACTGAGTTTCCCTACCCTTTTGCCTCTCCCCTTCCCTAGACGCTGAGTTTCCCTACCCTTTCACCTCTCCCCCTTCCCTAGACGCTGAGTTTCCCTACCCTTTCACCTCTCCCCCTTCCCTAGACGCTGAGTTTCCCTACCCTTTTGCCTCTCCTCCTTCCCTAGACGCTGAGTTTCCCTACCCTTTTGCCTCTCCCCCTTCCCTAGACGCTGAGTTTCCCTACCCTTTTGCCTCTCCTCCTTCCCTAGACGCTGAGTTTCCCTACCCTTTTGCCTCTCCTCCTTCCCTAGACGCTGAGTTTCCCTACCCTTTTGCCTCTCCTCCTTCCCTAGACGCTGAGTTTCCCTACCCTTTTACCTCTCCTCCTTCCCTAGACGCTGGGTTTCCCTACCCTTTCGCCTCTCCTCCTTCCCTAGACGCTGAGTTTCCCTACCCTTTCGCCTCTCCCCCTTCCCTAGACGCTGAGTTTCCCTACCCTTTTGCCTCTCCTCCTTCCCTAGACGCTGAGTTTCCCTACCCTTTTGCCTCTCCTCCTTCCCTAGACGCTGAGTTTCCCTACCCTTTTGCCTCTCCTCCTTCCCTAGACGCTGAGTTTCCCTACCCTTTTGCCTCTCCCCCTTCCCTAGACACTGAGTTTCCCTACCCTTTTGCCTCTCCCCTTCCCTAGACGCTGAGTTTCCCTACCCTTTCGCCCCTCCCCTTCCCTAGATGCTGGGTTTCCCTACCCTTTTGCCTCTCCCCTTCCCTAGACGCTGAGTTTCCCTACCCTTTTGCCTCTCCCCTTCCCTAGACGCTGAGTTTCCCTACTCTTTCGCCTCTCCCCTTCCCTAGACGCTGAGTTTCCCTACCCTTTTGCCTCTCCTCCTTCCCTAGACGCTGTGTTTCCCTACCCTTTCGCCTCTCCCCTTCCCTAGACGCTGGGTTTCCCTACCCTTTCGCCTCTCCCCCTTCCCTAGACGCTGGGTTTCCCTACCCTTTTGCCTCTCCTCCTTCCCTAGACGCTGGGTTTCCCTACCCTTTCGCCTCTCCCCCTTCCCTAGACGCTGAGTTTCCCTACCCTTTTGCCTCTCCTCCTTCCCTAGACGCTGGGTTTCCCTACCCTTTTGCCTCTCCTCCTTCCCTAGACGCTGAGTTTCCCTACCCTTTTGCCTCTCCTCCTTTAATAGACGCTGGGTTTCCCTACCCTTTCGCCTCTCCCCCTTCCCTAGACGCTGAGTTTCCCTACCCTTTTGCCTCTCCTCCTTCCCTAGACGCTGGGTTTCCCTACCCTTTTGCCTCTCCCCTTCCCTAGACGCTGAGTTTCCCTACCCTTTTGCCTCTCCTCCTTCCCTAGACACTGAGTTTCCCTACCCTTTCGCCTCTCCCCTTCCCTAGATGCTGGGTTTCCCTACCCTTTCGCCTCTCCCCTTCCCTAGACGCTGGGTTTCCCTACATTTTCGCCTCTCCCCTTCCCTAGACGCTGGGTTTCCCTACCCTTTCGCCTCTCCCCTTCCCTAGACGCTGGGTTTCCCTACCCTTTTGCCTCTCCTCCTTCCCTAGACGCTGAGTTTCCCTACCCTTTTGCCTCTCCCCTTCCCTAGACGCTGAGTTTCCCTACCCTTTCGCCTCTCCCCCTTCCCTAGACGCTGGGTTTCCCTACTCTTTCGCCTCTCCCCTTCCCTAGACGCTGAGTTTCCCTACCCTTTCGCCTCTCCCCTTCCCTAGACGCTGAGTTTCCCTACCCTTTCGCCTCTCCCGCTTCCCTAGACGCTGGGTTTCCCTACCCTTTCGCCTCTCCCCTTCCCTAGACGCTGAGTTTCCCTACCCTTTCGCCTCTCCCCTTCCCTAGACGCTGGGTTTCTCTACCCTTTCGACGTTCACTTGGTACTCCCCCATACCTGGCGTGACACCCAGTCTCGGAATGAATGGGGGTCCAATCAATGGTCACTCACTGATCAAAAAGTTATCACCCTTTATTATTTTTTGGCCATATACTTACAATAAAGTATAATTCAGAGGAATTTTTAACCAGATTTTCCTGAATGGTGGGAGAGCCAAGATACTATCACGTGCGCTGCTGAAATGTGACCCTACTGTATGTACATCATTTATATAGAAGGAGTTGAAGATTTCATTACATGTATGTGTTGCTAATTTATGTATTTATACTATTTTATGGTCTATTTATAAAATATTACAAATTATCATGAGGTTACCAAGGAGCTCGTGTTACCGAATGGTGAAATTTCCTAGTAATTGAACATTAGAAATATAAATACATGTAGCCCCTGATTTAATGGAAGGACGTGTCTGCAAAGGCCCCAGAGATGTGGCTTCTATAAATTACCCCCTGAATGCCGGGAGTATGTAAAGTTAGATTTTCACACTTGTAGTAAATCATTTTTACAAGACCTAGCCTCATTCGAGCATATTTTCCTCTGTTCGGGAATGTGGGACAATATCTAACTACAAGCGCGATAAGCGATTATTTTATGGGAAGTCTCGAGATTGTCGAAGGAAAAAAAAAGAAAAGTTTATCTTTACTGATATCAAGACGTCAGGTTCTGTATAAACCATCCCATAGCAGCAATGCAGAGTCCGGGCCGCAGCTGTAAAGAGCAAGAAACAAGTACGTAGATAGATAGATGGATGGATGAATAGATAGATAGATAGATAGATAGAGGGATAGACAGAGGGATAGATAGATAGATAGAGGGATAGATAGAGGGATAGATAGATAGATAGATAGATAGATAGATAGATAGATAGATAGATAGATAGATAGATAGATAGAGGGATAGATAGATAGATAGATAGATAGATAGATAGATAGATAGATAGATAGATAGATGAATAGATAGAGGGATAGATAGATGAATAGATAGAGGGATAGATAGATAGATAGATAGAGGGATAGATAGATAGATAGATAGAGGGATAGATAGATAGATAGATAGAGGGATAGATAGATAGATAGATAGAGGGATAGATAGATAGAGGGATAGATAGAGGGATAGATAGATAATATAGATAGATAATATAGATAGATAGATAGATAGATAGATAGATAGAGGGACAGATAGATGAATAGATAGAGGGATAGATAGATGAATAGATAGAGGGATAGATAGATAGATAGATAGATAGAGGGATAGATAGATAGATAGAGGGATAGATAGATAGAGGGATAGATAGATAGATAGAGGGATGGATAGAGGGATAGATAGATAGATAGAGGGATAGATAGAGGGATAGATAGATAGATAGATAGATAGATAGATAGAGGGATAGATAGATAGATAGAGGGATAGATAGATAATATAGATAGATAGATAGATAGATAGATAGATAGATAGATAGAGGGATAGATAGATAGATAGATAGATAGATAGAGGGATAGATAGATAGATAATATAGATAGATAGATAGATAGATAGATGGATAGATAGAGGGATAGATAGATAGATAGATAGATAGAGGGATAGATAGATAGATAGATAATATAGATAGATAATATAGATAGATAGATAGATAGATGGATAGATAGATAGAGGGATAGATAGATAGAGGGATAGATAGATAGATAATATAGATAGATAATATAGATAGATAGATAGATAAAGGGATAGATAGATAGAGGGATAGATAGATAGATAGATAGATAATATAGATAGATAATATAGATAGATAGATAGATAGAGGGATAGATAGATAGAGGGATAGAGGGATAGATAGATAGAGGGATAGATAGATAGATAATATAGATAGATAATATAGATAGATAGATAGATAAAGGGATAGATAGATAGAGGGATAGATAGATAGATAGATAATATAGATAGATAATATAGATAGATAGATAGATAGATAGATAGATAAATAGATAGAGGGATAGATAGATAGATAGATAGATAGATAGATAGAGGGATAGATAGATAGATAGATAGATAGAAAGATAGATAGATAGATAGATAGATAGATAGAAAGATAGATAGATAGAGGGATAGATAGATAGAGGGATAGATAGATAGATAGATAGATAGATAGATAGAGGGATAGATAGATAGATAGAGGGATAGAGGGATAGATAGATAGATAATAGATAGATAGAAAGATAGATAGATAGAGGAATAGATAGATAGATAGATAGAACGATAGATAGATAGAGGAATAGATAGATAGATAGAAAGATAGATAGATAAATAGATAGAGGGATAGATAGAAAGATAGATAGATAGATAGATAGATAAATAGATAGAGGGATAGATAGATAGATAGATAGAGGGGTAGATAGATAGAGGGATAGATAGATAGATAATATAGATAGATAATATAGATAGATAGATAGATAGATGGATAGATAGATAGAGGGATAGATAGATAGAGGGATAGATAGATAATATAGATAGATAATATAGATAGATAAAGGGATAGATAGATAGAGGGATAGATAGATAGATAGATAATATAGATAGATAATATAGATAGATAGATAGATAGATAGATAGAGGGATAGATAGATAGAGGGATAGAGGGATAGATAGATAGAGGGATATATAGATAGAGGGATAGAGGGATAGATAGATAGATAATAGATAAATAGAAAGATAGATAGATAGAGGAATAGATAGATAGATAGATAGATAGAGGAATAGATAGATAGAAAGATAGATAGATAGATAAATAGATAGAGGGATAGATAGATAGATAGATAGATAGATGGATAGATAGTTAGATAGATAGATAGATAGATAGTTAGATAGATAGATAGATAGAGGGATAGATAGATAGATAATAGATAGATAGATAGATAGATAGCTTGTGTTACGATGATCGGGCAGAACAAGGCCACACCTCCAAGCTTCACTATATGATATGTTGCCTTTTGGTGTCTGTAAGCCCATTTTCACACGTTGATTAAAACCTGTTTTTTATGATTGTAAATATAATTATTATTTTTATTATTTATTTATAGTGCACCATTGATTCCATGCTGCTGTACATGGGAGGTTACATAAAAAATACATGTGCAAGTTACAATAGACAGACTGGTACAGAGGGAAGAGGGCCCTGCCCTTGGCAGCTTACAGTACATTCTATAGGATATTGGGGAGGAGAGAGTAGGGGGGGCAGGTGATGAGGCGGCAGCTCTGGCAGTCGTGAGGCGGCAGCTCCGGCGGTGGTGAGGCAGCAGCTCTAGCAGTGGTGAGACAGCAGCTCTAGCAGTGGTGAGGCGGCAGCTCTGGCAGTGGTGAGGCGGCAGCTCTAGCAGTGGTGAGGCAGCAGCTCTGGCGGTGGTGAGGTGGCACCTCCGGCAGTGATGAGGCGGCAGCTCCGGAAGTGGTGAGGCGGCAGCTCCAGAAGTGGTGAGGCGGCAGCTCCGGAAGTGGTGAGGCAGCAGCTCCCGTGGTGGTGAGGTGGCACCTCTGGCAGTGGTGAGGCGATGGGGTCATCGGATACTTTAGGCATTTCTGAGCAGATGAGTTTCCAAGTTCTGTTTGAAGCTTGCAAGTGTAGCAGATAATCTGACGTGTTGAGGCAGCGAGTACCAGAAGACGGGAGATGCTCGGGAGAAGTCTTGGAGGTGGTAGGATGAGGAGTGAATGAGTGAGGTGTAGAGAAGGAGATCTTGGGAGGACCGGAGATTACTTATTGAAGAATAGCGGGAGATTAGTTTGGAGATGTATGGAGGAGACAGATTATGGATGGATTTGTAGGTCAATGTTAGTAGCTTGAATTGGATATGGTGGAGGATTGGGAGCCAGTAGTGGGATTTGCAGAGGGGAGAAGTGGGGTGGTAGGGAGGAGTAAGGTGGATCAGTCAGGCAGCAGAATTAAGGATGGACTGGAGAGGGGCGAGTGTGTTAGCAGGGAGGCCAAAGAGGAGGATGTTGCAGTAATCCAGGCAGGAGATGTTGAGGGCATGCACTAGCATTTTCGTAGTTTGAGAATTGAGGAAAGGACGGATTCTGGAAATATTTTTTAGTTGAAGACTCATTTGATGTGTTTTTGGTGCAGATGTGATGCCAACTTTTCAAGTGTTTTTATAGTACAGAAAAGCTTGTTAAAAAAGTCTGCATTTTTTTTCCGTGTGTTTTTTAGGCTCCAAATAGAAGCCTCTAAAGAGCAAAGAAAGCACCAAAAGCACAGAGTTCAGCGGCGTCTTTAGATTCACAGTGGGTGACGTTTTCCTGAAATCACATCCACTTTGCTTGGACAGTTAAACACAGCAGAATTTCTGTGCAAAAAAAGCAGCAAAAAAAACCACAGCATGTGAACACGACCTAAATGTCCAAACAAAGTGTATGTGATTAATCATGAAATCTCTGCCCACTGTACGTCTAAAGACGCTGCTGAACTGCGCAGTTTTGGTGCTTTTTTTTCTCTACAGCCTTCTATGTGGAGTCTGAAAAAAGCGAAGGTAAAAAAACAATTATTTTTATGTGCAAAATCAAAGCTTTTCTGTAGTATTAAAAAGCATTAAAAATGCAAATTCACATCTGCACACGGCCTAAGCGTTACATTTTTATCACATTTCTTTGGGTTTAATAGAGAAAAATAATCAATAACACTGTGTTTTTAAGCCATTTATAGATCACCATAAATTATCTGTGTTGTGGGGGTTGTTACGATGTCAGGAACACCAACTATGTCCATGATATTTGCTGATTTGTAATGTTTATTATTTTTTAATAAGTGTAAAAAAATGTCATTATTATTGATTTTTTTATTATTTTTAGTAATTTTATAGGAAGATATATATACAGTATCTTCTTTTATTCTCACTCTAGAATACAGGGACATAGAAATACTCAACTGTGTATAATGTATCTCTATGTACTAATAAAACCTGCCTGCGCAGTCAGAGGCTGCACTGCAGCTTCAAATATAGAAAATTCTCCCAGTGACATCAGCAGAGCCTGTGGCTCAAAGGTTTAGGCTCAGGGACATACAAAAAAAAGAGAAAATTACATTTTTTTTTTAATTGGAAAGAAATTGACCTTTTTGCAATTTTTTAAAATTATTTTTTAGTAATTGTAGAGGCACAAAACAATCTGATTATTTGTTCACCTCTACAATACAGGTACATAGACATACACTGCTATGTTCTATGTATCTCTATGTATCTGTATAATCGCTTTTGGGTTCCCTGCTTACACTACAGGTCAAGTATACTGCATCCTCCTATATGGGCACTTTTCCACCTTCGATTTGCATGTGCGAGTGCAATCTGATAAAATATCAGACTGCACTCGCACCCGTGTTAATCAATGAGGCAGTATCCTTTTTCCTGTTATTTTTCCACACGAGTCGTGCTCTCGGTGCAATTGTGTCGCCCTGGGCAAGCCAGGGGACACAGGTCACACACCACCACACCCCACACCCCAGGTAGGCACACCTAAGCTGAACCAAAAATCCTTGTTGCCTTCCTCCAGGAGTCTGATGATGCACACCAGGGGGTGGGCCAGGCGGTTGGCTCCGCCCACCAAGGAGCTCACAGCTCTGGAGGCAGGAAGTGTCAGGCAGATGAGCCCAGGGTGAGCCTGTGTCAACAGCAGAGTAGCCCGGGTAGGGCTAGAGTAAACAGCAGAGAAGTGAAAGTGAAGGAAAGAAAAGTGGAAAAGGAGGAAAGCAAGAAGTGGTGACAGAGCAGAGAGTGTGCAAGCCTGAGAGCCCAGCTTGGTGTAGGGCCAGAACAGCAAGGTCAGCGACGGCGGTGACTGTCTGGAGGGGGACCGTTTGGAAGTTCCTGGAAGGACCCCGTTGGCTGTGTGCCCGGTGGTCTGGAGCAGTGTTCCGAAAGACAGTCAGCACCAGGGCAGGGGCCTCTCGGACCCCGGCAAGGGTAGGAGTCGCCAAATTTGCCGAATCCGTCAGTGAAGGGGACGTAGATTCCCCCAACAACCAAGTCCCGATTGAAGGCAACAGCCCAACCCGTACAACAGAGGCACCGCCACCGCCAGGGCACCAGTCTCTGAGGGCCAGCGCCTGCGGGCAAAGTGTAGTGCTCCTCCGGCCCAGCTTGAAGCCGGGGAGCGGGTTACCGGTGGGGACCCATCGCAACCAACCGTACATACAGGTGCAAGGAAGAGGGACATCACCGTCACCTACCGGGAAAGCAAAGCAGCCGTCTGTGGGACCGTCCTACCAGCCGTTTGGTTTACCGTACAAACTGTGTCCACGTCTAAGGCTGAGTGAGTACCACAGTGCCGCAAGGCACAGCGCTGTCCCCGCGTCCCTGCGCCCACCAGGCCCTGCACCTCCCAAGCCATCACCGGGCCCCGGGATCACCAACCCCTACCCACGGAGGGGCAACACAACACCTGGCTGCTCCCCATCACCATCCCCGGGATCCCCGCATTGAGCAGCGGTGGTGCTACACATCACCACAACCGTGGGTGGCGTCACGGACATTATCCCAACACCCCAAAAAACCCCCCTTTCACTCACGGGCGAGGAGTGTCGCTCGAGAAACCCCGAGATCCGGTCCACCGCTCGAGCCACCACTGAGCCGCTGCCGGACCCGAGCAGAAGGGGTGAGCGCGGTGTGCTGACACCCTCCTCCCCGCCCGCGACAACTTGGCGTCACGAACAGGATCTTACCGCTCTGCCGTCTGGTAGAGGTGCGCCTTGTTACCGCCGGAGGTATCCGGCAGAAAAATTTCAGAAGCCGCCATCTTTGGCGCGAAAAGTTCCCGCTCGAGCGTCTTCTCGAGCAGTAGAGGCGCGAAGGCCAAAACCCCGCCCCGAGAGAGGAGGGGCCGAAAAGAGCTAAGGGGGACGCGATGGCGGCTGGTCGCATGTAGCTGCGGCTATAGAAGCAGGGACGCCAGGACTCTGCAGCGATATTGGGTTCCTGGAAAAACCTCGTTACCAAGATGCAAGATCCAACCCGCAACGAGGAAGCCCCCGCGCCCGGCACGGCGACGTGGTTGAGGGACCGGACCGTCCCGCTGAGCAACCGTCTGCAGGCCCACATGCAACTCCTCCTGGAGGAGTGGGAGACCGACATGGCGGACGTAGTGGCTGCTATGTGGAGACGCGAGGCAGAAGAGGATTTGGAGGAGCGGGTAAGCGACCCACGCCCCTGTATTCCTGAAGGATCGGCCGCTGCGGCTGAGGGGCCCGGCCGGCTTCCGCTCACCCTGCCTCTCTCCCCGCTATCCGTAATAGCTGCTGCCGCCCCACCATTAGGCCCGCTACCTGTCCCATCGGTAGCGATACCCTGCCCAGCCGCTTCGGCGGACCAGCCGGCTGCAGACATTCAAGACGGCCCTGAAGTGCACCAAGGGGAACCGCTAGAACCACGGCCCCTTAACAGCGTGGTGCCTGAAGTCCCAGTAGAGACTGTGCCAGACCCTGAGCCCGGAACCGTGGCCTGGATGAAGGCCCGGGTGATACAATTCCACCAACGTCAGCAGGATCAGATCTTTCGGATGCTGGAGACCAGGAGGCTGCGGCAGCTGGCGGCAACCCGCCTGACGCAGAAACAAGAAATGACGACTCCTGCCCCAGCTCCGGGCCCGCTGTTGCGGGTGAAGGAGCAATGGAGCGTTCCCGCTATGTGGGGGGCCCTGTGGTTTATCATACTCCGCGTACCGGTGGAAATGGGTACCGGGTACCTCTGTCGCAGCAGGCATGTCAGTGCATGTTTGAGGTGTTGGTGGCAGAGGATGGGTCCACCTTAGTAGAGGAACTGGAGTAGGGCAATAAAGGCCCGCAGCACCGTCCCCGTTGGGACCACCTGTTTGGTTGAAACGTTTTGAAAGTTCTGCAATGATAAGAAAAATGATGACACCGAAAAGTTACCTGATTTGCTTGTGTGATTTGCAACCAGCTGGAGCCGGCACCGTTGTCCCCGTAGGGACCGTTTAAAAATGCATGGGAACTATCCATGGACAAGCCCGTGAACTTTGCAGGGCAACCACAAACATTAGTGGCTTGTAAATATGTTGGTTACCATTACCGTTTTCCGCAGGCCACCTCCGGAGAGGCAGGTTGGAGGGAGGGCCCTCAGCAGAGCAGGCTAGGGCCCAGCCACCAAAGGAACCGGTGGCTACCCTCTGGAGGGAAGGACAGATCCCGCTCGGGTACCGTGTGCTGGACTGTGGGTCAAGGGGTGCTGCCTGGGCTTTAGGGGCAGCATCAGGGCCAGGTTACTTGGGTGGGAGAGAGCGGAAACCGTGACCGTATACCGTTGAAACGTTAAAAGTAAAATGTGCCTCCCGTCTTGGGAAGATTTATTAAAAATGTTATGATTGTTTGTTTAACCCTGTTATCCCCTTTTACAGAAAAATAAAACCGGTGTAGGACGGCAGCCCGCGGACGGTCTGCGTTTTGCTAAGGGGGAATGTGTCACCCTGGGCAAGCCAGGGGACACAGGTCACACACCACCACACCCCACACCCCAGGTAGGCACACCTAAGCTGAACCAAAAATCCTTGTTGCCTTCCTCCAGGAGTCTGATGATGCACACCAGGGGGTGGGCCAGGCGGTTGGCTCCGCCCACCAAGGAGCTCACAGCTCTGGAGGCAGGAAGTGTCAGGCAGATGAGCCCAGGGTGAGCCTGTGTCAACAGCAGAGTAGCCCGGGTAGGGCTAGAGTAAACAGCAGAGAAGTGAAAGTGAAGGAAAGAAAAGTGGAAAAGGAGGAAAGCAAGAAGTGGTGACAGAGCAGAGAGTGTGCAAGCCTGAGAGCCCAGCTTGGTGTAGGGCCAGAACAGCAAGGTCAGCGACGGCGGTGACTGTCTGGAGGGGGACCGTTTGGAAGTTCCTGGAAGGACCCCGTTGGCTGTGTGCCCGGTGGTCTGGAGCAGTGTTCCGAAAGACAGTCAGCACCAGGGCAGGGGCCTCTCGGACCCCGGCAAGGGTAGGAGTCGCCAAATTTGCCGAATCCGTCAGTGAAGGGGACGTAGATTCCCCCAACAACCAAGTCCCGATTGAAGGCAACAGCCCAACCCGTACAACAGAGGCACCGCCACCGCCAGGGCACCAGTCTCTGAGGGCCAGCGCCTGCGGGCAAAGTGTAGTGCTCCTCCGGCCCAGCTTGAAGCCGGGGAGCGGGTTACCGGTGGGGACCCATCGCAACCAACCGTACATACAGGTGCAAGGAAGAGGGACATCACCGTCACCTACCGGGAAAGCAAAGCAGCCGTCTGTGGGACCGTCCTACCAGCCGTTTGGTTTACCGTACAAACTGTGTCCACGTCTCAGGCTGAGTGAGTACCACAGTGCCGCAAGGCACAGCGCTGTCCCCGCGTCCCTGCGCCCACCAGGCCCCTGCACCTCCCAAGCCATCGCCGGGCCCCGGGATCACCAACCCCTACCCACGGAGGGGCAACACAACACCTGGCTGCTCCCCATCACCATCCCCGGGATCCCCGCATTGAGCAGCGGTGGTGCTACACATCACCACAACCGTGGGTGGCGTCACGGACATTATCCCAACACCCCAAACAACCCCCCTTTCACTCACGGGCGAGGAGTGTCGCTCGAGAAACCCCGGGATCCGGTCCACCGCTCGAGCCACCACTGAGCCGCTGCCGGACCCGAGCAGAAGGGGTGAGCGCGGTGTGCTGACACCCTCCTCCCCGCCCGCGACACAATCGCATCATGCTGCGTTTTGCGAGTCTCAGCTCACGCACCCCAACATCGCACTGCACTCGCAAGTTATGCCACTGCAGTGTGGTGCACGCAGACAGGCAGCGGAGGAGATGGGAGAAAGTGCTCCCTCCATCTTCTCCATTCCTGTGATGCGATCGCAAGATATATTTTTATATACACACATGCACATATATATATAACCTACTGTATCTTCACCTTGTAGACTGTGAGCCCTCATGGGCAGGGACCTCTATCCTCCTGTACCAGTCTGTGTCTTGTATTGTTTATGACTATTGTACTTGTCCCTATCATGTACACCCCTTTCACATGTAAAGCGTCATGGAATTGATGGCGCTATAATAATAAATAATAATAATATACACACACATATATATACTGTATGTATATATATATACATATATATATATATATATATATATATATATATATACAGTGCCATGCGAAATTATTCGGCCCCCTTGAATTTTTCAACCTTCTCCCACATTTCAGGCTTCAAACATAAAGATAAAAGTTTTAATGTTCTGGTGAAGAATCAACAACAAGTGGGACACAATTGTGAAGTTGAATGAACTTTATTGCTTATTTTAAACTTTTATAAAAAATAAATAACTGAAAATTGGGGCGTGCAATATTATTTGGCCCCTTTAAGTTAATACTTTGTAGCGCCATCTTTTGCTGCGATTACAGCTGCAGTCGCTTGGGGTATGTGTCTATTAGTTTTGCACATCGAGAGACTGAAATTCTTGTCCATTCTTCCTTTGTAAACAGCTGGAGCTGAGTGAGGTTGGATGGAGGCGTTTGTGAACAGCAGTTTTCAGCTCTTTCCACAGATTCTCGATTGGGTTCAGGTCTGAACTGTGACTTGGCCATTCTAACACCTGGATATGTTTATTTGTGAACCATTCCA
>NC_134363.1:146432089-146497089 GCF_048569485.1 Anomaloglossus baeobatrachus | reverse complement strand
GAAGGAAGGGGTTCTAGATATCAACAGGGGGGGGGTATGGCAGGTCTAAGAACTCTATTTCTTAATGCATGCGGTTTGAATTGTGAGATCTGGTGTACTAGTCCGTTTTAATTTATACAATAATCATTTGCTGTCTTAAGGTGGTTGGAAGTTTCCTGTAAAGGGAACCATTTGCTCAATTATCAGAGGGGAAGGGTTCTAGAAACTTTGGGGGGGGGGGGCAGGTCTAAGAACTCTATTTATTAATGCATGCAGTTTGAATTGTCAGATCTGGTGTACCAGTCCGTTTTAATTTATACAATTATCATTTGCTGTCTTAAGGTGGTTCCTGTAGGAGGAACCATTTGCTCAATTAGCAGAGGGGAGGGGTTGTCAACAAAAAAAATTCAATACTATTTTAAACTGAAAGACATATATTTGCAAAAATGATAATTGCAAACTAAATCCAAATTGACAAAAGGCAATAATCTTATTTTACAGCAGATGTATCATATGAGTGCACAAGTAATGGTTCCTTTGTCAATTGTTTCCTAGGGTATAATGTTACTGTCTCATACAGGGAGCGTGCTCTAAATTGATAGGAATGTGATACACAGTAAACACTAGGGTTTTTTTTCTCCCAGTAGAAGTGGTTTCTTTAACTTTCATGGATAATTTTCATTTTGGCCCTGCATACTGTTTGCAAATATTAAGATAAGTCTTGGACTGCATTCTGCACATGGGAACCTGCTCCGACATGTAGGAGGCATACGAGGGCTCCCGGCTCTGTGTAGCAAACATGTCATGCTTTTGAACAACAACAAAGGCAGGGATAATATCATCACTACTGAACAAAAGCGAGAATGAAAACCTGCGACATAGCTATTCGGAGTCCACTTTGACAGCTTTAAAGCAGGCGGACTAAGCCGCGGAGATTCCATATGTTTGCCATCGCCGCATACCTTATACCCACGAGAACAAATGTTTGTTTCAGCTACTATTAATGATTTGAATTTTGGTATTTTTTTAGTAAGAGCAGCCAAGAATCATGACATACCTCCTCACCTTTACATGTGAGCAGCTGGTATGCAACTCTTCTATGGAAAATATGCCCTAAATCCAGGTATGAAAGTCACTGATATCAATGACAGATAGGAGTAGAAACTGACTCCGTGATCAACCACCTGCATTGGCATCACTGCCGCATTATTTTGGCCATGTAGAGCAAAAGATATTTAACAAGTGAAAGTCACTTGCTTATTATCCTTTAATTTAACTAGTACTATATTGAGAAATTCATCCTAAAGCCCAGTGCCCACGCTGTGTAGTTTTGACGCATATATTCAGCAATCTGCACCAAAATCTGCATGTCCATTGTGAAGCCAGCAAAGTCTATGAGAAATCAGAAGTGCAGTGCCCAAGTTGCTTATTTTTCGCTTGCGTATTTGGTGCAGATTTAGTGCAGAAAAAAAAGAAATCTGCACCAAATACTCAAGGGAAAAATACTCAACGTGGGCACAGCACTTCTGAATTCTGATAGACTTTGCTGGCTTCACAATGGACGTGCAGATTTTGGTGCAGATTTCTGAAAATGTGCGTCAGAATCTGCCTAAATATGCAGCGTGGGCACTGGGCCTTAGGCTAGTTTCACACTTGCGTTGAACGGCATCCGTAGCATTGCGTTGTGTGATGGATGCAATGGATGCGTTGCATATAATGGCACAACGGATGCTACGGATCGTATAAAACAACGGAAAGCTTTTTTTTTTTTTTCTTCTTCTTTACAGTTTTACCGGAAGCAGACTATTGTGAACGATCAGCTGATCACCCGGCGGCCGGGAGCTCAGCTGATCGTTCTCACATGCCGGCGGCTGGGCGATCAGTTGAGAGCTCTCACATGCCGGCGGCCGGGTGTTCAGCTGAGAGCTCTCACATGCCGGCTGCTGGGCGCTCAGCTGATCGCTCTCACATGCCGGCGGCTGGGCGATCAGTTGAGAGCTCTCACATGCCGGCGGCCGGGTGTTCAGCTGAGCGCTCTCACATGCCGGCAGCCGGGCGTTCAGCTGATCGCTCTCACATGCCGGCTGCTGGGCGTTCAGCTGAGCGTTCTCACATGCCGGCGGCCGGGGGCGCTCAGCTGAGAGCTCTCACATGTCGGCGGCCGGGCGCTCAGATGATCGCTCTCAATAGCCGGCTGCCAGGCGCTCAGCTGAGAGCTCTCACATGCCAGGAACCGGGGGCGCTCAGCTGAGAGCTCTCACATGCCTGCGGCTGGGCGCTCAGCTGAACGTTCGGCCACCGAGAAACAAAATAAAGTTTCTGCGATTTAAAAAAAAAAAAAAAAAGAGCATGCGCAGTGAAAAATAAAGGTTTCCGCCGCTCAAGAAAACGTTACATGCTGGGTTCATTCTGCCCGACGTAGCGTCAAAATAACAACGCTACGTCGTCCAGCGGATGCAACGCTGACATTTGCATTACAGTGCGTCGTCCATACAAGTCTATGGAGAATAGCGCAGTGCGTTAACGGACTTCGCTATTCTCCATAGTGACGGACTCCGCTGAACGCAAGTGTGAAAGTACCCTTAGTGGTGATAAATAATAGTGGTGAGCGGGCACTACCATGCTCGGGTGCTCTGTGCTCGTAACTAGTGATGAGCGGGCACTACCATGCTCGGGTGCTCAGTACTGGTAACTAGTGATGAGCGAGCACTACCATGCTCGGGTGCTCTGTACTTTTAACTAGTGATGAGCGGGCACTACCATGCTCAGGTACTCGGTAGTCGTAACTAGTGATGAGCAAGCACTACCATGCTCGGGTGCTCAGTACTTGTAACTAGAGATGAGTGAGCACTACCATGCTCGGGTGCTCAGTACTTGTAACTAGTGATGAGCAGGCACTACCATGCTCGGGTGGTCAGTACTGGTAACTAGTGATGAGCGAGCACTACCATGCTCGGGTGCTCAGTACTTGTAACTGATGATGAGCGGGCACTACCATGCTCGGGTGCTCAGTACTCGTAACTAGTAATGAGCGGGCACTACCATGCTCGGGTGCTCAGTACTCGTAACTAGTGATGAGCGGGCACTACCATGCTCAGGGGCTCAGTACCTGTAACTAGAGATGAGTGAGCACTACCATGCTCGGGTGCTCAGTACTTGTAACTAGTGATGAGCGGGCACTACCATGCTCAGGGGCTCAGTACCTGTAACTAGTGATGAGTGGGCACTACCATGCTCGGGTGGTCAGTACTGGTAACTAGTGATGAGCGGGCACTACCATGCTCGGGTGCTCAGTACTTGTAACTAGTGATGAGCGGGCACTACCATGCTCGGGTGCTCAGTACTCGTAACTAGTGATGACCGGGCACTACCATGCTCGGGTGCTCAGTACTCATAACTAGTGATGAGCGGGCACTACCATGCTCGGGTGCTCAGTACTCGTAACTAGTGATGAGCGGGCACTACCATGCTCGGGTGCTCTGTACTCGTAACTAGTGATGAGCGGGCACTACCATGCTCGGGTGCTCAGTACTCATAACTAGTGATGAGCGAGTACTACCATTCTCGGGTGCTCAGTACTCATAACTAGTGATGAGCGGGCACTACCATGCTCGGGTGCTCAGTACTCGTAACTAGTGATGAGCGGGCACTACCATGCTCGGGTGCTCAGTACTCGTAACTAGTGATGAGCGGGCACTACCATGCTCGGGTGCTCGGTACTAGTAACTAGTGATGAGTGAGCACTACCATGCTCGGGTGGTCAGTACTGGTAACTAGTGATGAGCGAGCACTACCATGCTCGGGTGGTCAGTACTGGTAACTAGTGATGAGCGAGCACTACCATGCTCGGGTGCTCAGTACTTGTAACTAGTGATGAGCGGGCACTACCATGCTCGGGTGCTCAGTACTTGTAACTAGTGATGAGCGGGCACTACCATGCTCGGGTGCTCAGTACTCGTAATAGTGATGAGCGGGCACTACCATGCTTGGGTGCTCAGTACTCGTAACTAGTGATGAGCGGGCACTACCATGCTCAGGTGCTCAGTACTCATAACTAGTGATGAGCGGGCACTACCATGCTCGGGTGCTCGGTACTTGTAACTAGTGATGAGCGGGCACTACCATGCTCGGGTGCTCAGTACTAGTAACTAGTGATGAGTGAGCACTACCATGCTCAGGTGCTCAGTACTCGTAACTAGTGATGAGCGGGCACTACCATGCTCGGGTGCTCGGTACTAGTAACTAGTGATGAGCGGGCACTACCATGCTCGGGTGCTCGGTACTAGTAACTAGTGATGAGTGAGCACTACCATGCTCGGGTGCTCAGTACTCGTAACTAGTGATGAGCGGGCACTACCATGCTCAGGTGCTCAGTACTCGTAACTAGTGATGAGCGGGCACTACCATGCTCGGGTGCTCGGTACTAGTAACTAGTGATGAGCGGGCACTACCATGCTCGGGTGCTCGATACTTGTAACTACTGATGAGCGGGCACTACCATGCTCGGGTGCTCAGTACTCGTAACTAGTGATGAGCGGGCACTACCATGCTCGGGTGCTCAGTACTCGTAACTAGTGATGAGCGGGCACTACCATGCTCGGGTGCTCGGTACTTGTAACTAGTGATGAGCGGGCACTACCATGCTCAGGTGCTCAGTACTGGTAACTAGTTATGAGCGGGCACTACCATGCTCGGGTGCTCAGTACTTGTAACTAGTGATGAGCAGGCACTACCATGCTCAGGTGCTCAGTACTGGTAACTAGTGATGAGCGGGCACTACCATGCTCAGGTGCTCAGTACTGGTAACTAGTGATGAGCGGGCACTACCGTGCTCGGGTGCTCTGTACTCGTAACTAGTGATGAGTGGGCACTACCATGCTCGGGTGCTCAGTACTGGTAACTAGTGATGAGCGGACACTACCATGCTCGGGTGCTCAGTACTAGTAACTAGTGATGAGCGGGCACTACCATGCTCGGGTGCTCTGTACTCGTAACTAGTGATGAGCGGGCACTACCATGCTCGGGTGCTCAGTACTCGTAACTAGTGATGAGCGGGCACTACCATGCTCAGGTGCTCAGTACTCGTGACTAGTGATGAGCAGGCACTACCATGCTTGGGTGCTCAGTACTGGTAACTAGTCATGAGCGGGCACTACCATGCTCAGGTGCTCAGTACTGGTAACTAGTGATGAGTGAGCACTACCATGCTCGGGTGCTCTGTACTCGTAACTAGTGATGAGTGGGCACTACCATGCTCGGGTGCTCAGTACTGGTAACTAGTGATGAGCGGGCACTACCATGCTCGGGTGCTCAGTACTCGTAACTAGTGATGAGCGGGCACTACCATGCTCGGGTGCTCAGTACTCGTAACTAGTGATGAGCGGGCACTACCATGCTCGGGTGCTCGGTACTAGTAACTAGTGATGAGCGGACACTACCATGCTCGGGTGCTCGGTACTTGTAACTAGTGATGAGCGGGCACTACCATGCTCGGGTGCTCGGTACTAGTAACTAGTGATGAGCGGACACTACCATGCTCGGGTGCTCGGTACTTGTAACTAGTGATGAGTGAGCACTACCATGCTCGGGTGCTCAGTACTGGTAACTAGTGATGAGTGGACACTACCATGCTCAGGTGCTCAGTACTGGTAACTAGTTATGAGCGGGCACTACCATGCTCAGGTGCTCAGTACTGGTAACTAGTTATGAGCGGGCACTACCATGCTCGGGTGCTCAGTACTTGTAACTAGTGATGAGCAGGCACTACCATGCTCAGGTGCTCAGTACTGGTAACTAGTTATGAGCGGGCACTACCATGCTCGGGTGCTCAGTACTCGTAACTAGTGATGAGCGGGCACTACCATGCTCGGGTGCTCAGTACTGGTAACTAGTGATGAGCGGGCACTACCATGCTCGGGTGCTCGGTACTAGTAACTAGTGATGAGCGGACACTACCATGCTCGGGTGCTCAGTACTGGTAACTAGTTATGAGCGGGCACTACCATGCTCGGGTGCTCAGTACTAGTAACTAGTGATGAGTGGGCACTACCATGCTCGGGTGCTCAGTACTGGTAACTAGTGATGAGCGAACACTACCATGCTCGGGTGCTCAGTACTCGTAACTAGTGATGAGTGGGCACTACCATGCTCGGGTGCTCAGTACTCGTAACTAGTGATGAGCGGGCACTACCATGCTCGGGTGCTCGGTACTAGTAACTAGTGATGAGCGGACACTACCATGCTCGGGTGCTCGGTACTGGTAACTAGTTATGAGCGGGCACTACCATGCTCGGGTGCTCAGTACTCGTAACTAGTGATGAGCGGGCACTTCCATGCTCGGGTGCTCAGTACTCGTAACTAGTGATGAGCGGGCACTACCATGCTCGGGTGCTCGGTACTAGTAACTAGTGATGAGCGGACACTACCATGCTCGGGTGCTCGGTACTTGTAACTAGTGATGAGCGGGCACTACCATGCTCAGGTGCTCAGTACTGGTAACTAGTTATGAGCGGGCACTACCATGCTCGGGTGCTCAGTACTTGTAACTAGTGATGAGCAGGCACTACCATGCTCAGGTGCTCAGTACTGGTAACTAGTGATGAGCGGGCACTACCATGCTCGGGTGCTCTGTACTCGTAACTAGTGATGAGTGGGCACTACCATGCTCGGGTGCTCAGTACTGGTAACTAGTGATGAGCGGACACTACCATGCTCGGGTGCTCAGTACTCGTAACTAGTGATGAGCGGGCACTACCATGCTCGGGTGCTCGGTACTAGTAACTAGTGATGAGCGGACACTACCATGCTCGGGTGCTCGGTACTTGTAACTAGTGATGAGCGGGCACTACCATGCTCAGGTGCTCAGTACTGGTAACTAGTTATGAGCGGGCACTACCATGCTCGGGTGCTCAGTACTTGTAACTAGTGATGAGCAGGCACTACCATGCTCAGGTGCTCAGTACTGGTAACTAGTGATGAGCGGGCACTACCATGCTCAGGTGCTCAGTACTGGTAACTAGTGATGAGCGGGCACTACCATGCTTGGGTGCTCTGTACTCGTAACTAGTGATGAGTGGGCACTACCATGCTCGGGTGCTCAGTACTGGTAACTAGTGATGAGCGGACACTACCATGCTCGGGTGCTCAGTACTAGTAACTAGTGATGAGCGGGCACTACCATGCTCGGGTGCTCTGTACTCGTAACTAGTGATGAGCGGGCACTACCATGCTTGGGTGCTCAGTACTGGTAACTAGTGATGAGCGGGCACTACCATGCTCAGGTGCTCAGTACTGGTAACTAGTGATGAGTGAGCACTACCATGCTCGGGTGCTCTGTACTCGTAACTAGTGATGAGTGGGCACTACCATGCTTGGGTGCTCAGTACTTGTAACTAGTGATGAACGAGCACTACCATGCTCGGGTGCTCAGTACTCGTAACTAGTGATGAGTGGGCACTACCATGTTTGGGTGCTCAGTACTGGTAATTAGTGATGAGCGAGCACTACCATGCTCAGTACTCGTAACTAGTGATGAGCGGACACTACCATGCTCGGGTGCTCAGTACTGGTAACTAGTGATGAGTGAGCACTACCATGCTCGGGTGCTCTGTACTCGTAACTAGTGATGAGTGGGCACTACCATGCTTGGGTGCTCAGTACTTGTAACTAGTGATGAACGAGCACTACCATGCTCGGGTGCTCAGTACTCGTAACTAGTGATGAGTGGGCACTACCATGTTTGGGTGCTCAGTACTCGTAACTAGTGATGAGCGGACACTACCATGCTCGGGTGCTCAGTACTGGTAACTAGTGATGAGCGGGCACTACCATGCTCGGGTGCTCAGTACTGGTAACTAGTGATGAGCGAGCACTACCATGCTCAGGTGCTCAGTACTCGTAACTAGTGATGAGCGGGCACTACCATGCTCGGGTGCTCAGTACTGGTAACTAGTGATGAGCGGGCACTACCATGCTCGGGTGCTCAGTACTTGTAACTAGTGATGAGTGGGCACTACCATGCTTGGGTGCTCAGTACTGGTAACTAGTGATGAGCGGGCACTACCATGCTCGGGTGCTCAGTACTGGTAACTAGTTATGAGTGGGCACTACCATGCTCAGGTGCTCAGTACTTGTAACTAGTGATGAGCGAGCACTACCATGCTTGGGTGCTCAGTACTGGTAACTAGTGATGAGCGGGCACTACCATGCTCGGGTGCTCAGTACTGGTAACTAGTTATGAGTGGGCACTACCATGCTCAGGTGCTCAGTACTGGTAACTAGTTATGAGTGGGCACTACCATGCTCGGGTGTTCAGTACTGGTAACTAGTGATGAGGGGGCACTACCATGCTCAGGTGCTCAGTACTGGTAACTAGTGATGAGCGGGCACTACCATGCTCAGGTGCTCAGTACTCGTAACTAGTGATGAGCGGGCACTACCATGCTCAGGTGCTCAGTACTGGTAACTAGTTATGAGTGGGCACTACCATGCTCAGGTGCTCAGTACTGGTTACTAGTTATGAGTGGGCACTACCATGCTCGGGTGCTCAGTACTGGTAACTAGTGATGAGCGGGCACTACCATGCTCGGGTGTTCAGTACTGGTAACTAGTGATGAGCGGGCACTACCATGCTCGGGTGTTCAGTACTGGTAACTAGTGATGAGCGGGCACTACCATGCTCGGATGCTCAGTACTGGTAACTAGTGATGAGCGGGCACTACCATGCTCGGGTGTTCAGTACTGGTAACTAGTGATGAGCGGGCACTACCATGCTCGGGTGCTCAGTACTGGTAACTAGTGATGAGCGGGCACTACCATGCTCGGGTGTTCAGTACTGGTAACTAGTGATGAGCGGGCACTACCATGCTCGGGTGTTCAGTACTGGTAACTAGTGATGAGTGGGCACTACCATGCTCGGGTGCTCGGTACTGGTAACTAGTGATGAGCGGGCACTACCATGCTCGGGTGCTCAGTACTGGTAACTAGTGATGAGCGGGCACTACCATGCTCGGGTGTTCTGTACTGGTAACTAGTGATGAGCGGGCACTACCATGCTCGGGTGCTCAGTACTGGTAACTAGTGATGAGCGGGCACTACCATGCTCGGGTGTTCAGTACTGGTAACTAGTGATGAGCGGGCACTACCATGCTCAGGTGCTCAGTACTGGTAACTAGTGATGAGCGGGCACTACCATGCTCGGGTGTTCAGTACTGGTAACTAGTGATGAGCGGGCACTACCATGCTCAGGTGTTCAGTACTGGTAACTAGTGATGAGCGGGCACTACTATGCTCAGGTGCTCAGTACTGGTAACTAGTTATGAGTGGGCACTACCATGCTCGGGTGCTTGGTACTAGTAACGAGCAGTTAGATGCTCAGATTGACGCAACACGAGTACCCAAGTATAATTGAAGTCAATGGTGGACTTGAGCATTTTTCCTGGAGAGTTCTCGGAGAAATGCTCAAGTCACCCATTGGCATCCAATATAATTGGGTACTTGATTCGTGACCATCCGAGCATCAACTGCTCATTGCGAGTACCGATCATCGGAGCATGGCAGTGCTCACTCATCACTAATAAGTAAATCTTTTGAAATTCAAATTCATCCGCCTCTCTGAACTTTACCATGAAATTTGATTCAAAGAGAATTGATTTGCTATCAACTTGACTGGCATCGCGACAGCATAATTTTGGCCACGTAGAGCAAAATATAATTAATCAGTGACAAGTCACTTGCTTATTATCCTTATATTTAACTGCAGCCTTATCAATAAATTCATCCTTTCTAGAGATAAGTAATTATTTTGAAATTCAAATTAGTCTGCCTCTCCAAATTTGGCAGGTAATTTGATTTGTAGGGAATTGATTTGTTGCAAATCAAAAGCATTCCAGAGATTTTAAGGGCACGAAATATTGATTTGATTTAAATTTCTCTTTTATTGATTCACTTTGCATTTTGTTAATTGATAATAAAATAAACAATTAAGACTTCTACTTTTGGAAGCATTCGATCGTTGCAGCATATTTAAACACCTGCCTAAAACTTTTACACAGTCTGAATATGGTAATGACACTGCAGTTTTACATAGATGTACAGCACGATTATTTAGATGTGATGATATTGTCTGAGCAGCAGTTGAAAGCAACGTCTAAAGAAGCATGAATATCGCACTCAAATTTGGGAGGGTTTCAGCTTTCAAAAGAGTAATTTATAAAACCAATGGATGAATTTAAAGTCAGGTTTTAAGCTGTTATTTACATAACATGGATAAGCTACAGAACTTCTGTCAGGAACTGTACAGCATGAGAATTATTATTTTGATGTGATGATCTTGGCTGAGCAGCAGTTGAAAGCAACATATAAAGAAGCATAAATATCGCACTCTAACAGCACTGTAGCACAGTATTTGAGAGAGAAGGTAGAAAAATAGGTTAATGACGTTTTACATAGATGTACAGCACAATAATGATTATTTAAATATGATGTTCTTGGCTTAGCAGAAGTTGAAAGCAGCTCCTGAAGGAGCATGAACTTGGCAATCTAACAGTACTGTAGCATGTTATTTTGGAGAAAAGAGAAAAATAAGTTAATGAAGTTTTACATAGATGTACATCAGAAGAATGATTATTTCAATGTTATGATTTTAGCTGAGCAGCAGTTGAAAGCAGCTTGTAAAAGAACATGAACTTGGCACTGTAGCACAGTATTTGGGAGAGAAGGTAAAAACATAAGTTAATGAAGTCTTACATAGTTGTACAGTACAAGAATGATTATTTCAATGTGATGATCTTAGCTGAGCAGCAGTTGAAAGCAGCTTCTAAAGGAGCATGAACATGGCACTCAAACAGCACTGTAGCATGGTATTTGGGAGATAAGGTAAAAAAAAAAGTTAATTGAATTTTCATAGATGTACAGCAGGAGAATGATTATTAAGGTATCGTGATCTTGGCTGAGCAGCAGTGGAAAGAAGCTTCTAAAGAAGCATGATCTTGTCACTCTAACAGCACTGTAGCACTGTAGTTTTGCGATAAGGTAGACAAATAAGTTAATGAAGTTTTACATAGATGTACAGCACAAGAATGATTATTTCGATTTGATGATCTCATGATCTTAGCTGACCAGCAGTTGAAATCAGCTCCTGAAGGAGCATGAACTTGGCACTCTAACAGCACTGTAGTGGGGTATTTTTGAGATAGGGTAGCAAAATAAGTTAATGAAGTTTTACATCGATGTATAGCACGACAATGATTATTTAGATGTGGTGAACTTGGCTTATCAGCAGTTCAAAGCATCTTCCAAAGGAGCTTGAACTTGGCACTCTAGCAGCACTGTAGCACTGTATTATTGAGATAAGGTAGAAAAATATGTAAATGAAGTTTTACATAGATATACAGCACAAGAATGATTATTTTGATGTGGTGCTCTTGACTGAGCAGCAGTTGAAAGCAACTTCTAAAGGGTCATGAATGTGGCACTCTAACAGACAGCACTATAGCATGGTATTTTTGAAAGAAGGTAGAAAAATAAGTTAATGAAGTTTTACATAGATGTACAGCACGAGAATGAGCACACACCATCCAAAACAAAGTTTAGGTATTCTCAATGTCATTGTCAAGCGCATCCAAGTGGTCAGGAGAGAGGGATTCTTTTTCACCCCTTTGTTTCCTAAACAAGACAATTGCAGGGTTTCACTGTGTCCTTGCATCAGGAAGGCTCCCCTTTATACCACGTCTATTGATGTTTATTTTTTCTAGGGTATTATATGAAATATTATTTTACTGGAATCTCATCATCTCCATACAGGAATATGACACAGCTAATAAGAAACAGGAAGATGCCGTCCTTGCCCTTGAGAAATGCACCTGCTAATTCATTATATTATATAAATGTATTCAGTGAATCAACAGAACAACAAGAATGATGAATTTAATATCCTGGACATGTTATTCCTCTTCTCTCCCGGCCATCAGCCATTAGCCTCATAGTGATTTATAGACTCTATATATTAAATATATATATTATATATATATATATATATATATATATATATATATATATATTTATATATATATATATATAAAACATGCTGAATTTAGGTATTATGAGCCATATGCTAAATGCTAAAGAGTGAACGATCATCAACTCTGGAGTAATATCCCGGAAAGTTCAATATTTAACGTATTTAAAGGAGCCCTCTCTATTGACTGCAGTTTGTAAAAAAAAAAAAAAAAAAAAGTGCTCTTCTCACCCTCCCTGGGTCCAGCGCTGTGTCTCCCATTGTTTGTTGTTTTCTGCAGCCCTGACTTCATGTTACAAGTGCTGCACCAAGTGCTAAATGTAGCTGTTCTGCCAAAGTCGCTCAGTCATTGCATAAGTGGACCATGTGAGGGTGAGTGAAGGAGAGTTTGGTTATTATTAAACAAAAAGTAATCGGAAAACCCCTTTAACACACATAAGTATTGTGTTGGTATTTTTTTTCCAAGGAATGTGCCTTTAAGGAGTAGCTAAATTTTCTTTTATTTAGTTAATTTATTTATCCTTTAGGGACTGTAAAGCTATCATTTTTGTAATATACTTCATTAACTTATTTTTTACCTTCTCTCCCTAATACCATGCTACAGTGTTGTTACAGTGCCAAGTTCATGCTCCTTTAGAAGCTGCTTTCAACTACTGCTCAGCCAAGATCACCACATCTAAATAATCTGTGTACCTTTTTTTGTAATATACTTCATTAACTTATTTTTTACCTTCTCTCCCTAATACCATGCTACAGTGTTGTTACAGTGCCAAGTTCATGCTCCTTTAGAAGCTGCTTTCAACTATTGCTCAGCCAAGATCACCACATCTAAATAATCTGTGTACCTTTTTTTGTAATATACTTCATTAACTTATTTTTTACCTTCTCTCCCAAATACCATGCTACAGTGCTTAATATAGGTCAGATAGAATGAAAACCGGTTTAAATGCCGCGCTAAAAACCACAGATGCTGTAGATAAAAAGATTTTCTTTATTTCACAGTTCTACGCGTTTCAGAAATAGCTCCGTCTCCTTCCTCAGGAAAAGAAATTATATTCTACATATTCTTCCCCTACAGCTTTACAATGCTACAGTGCTGTGAGAGTGCCACATTCATGCTCCTTTAGAAGCTGCTTTCAACTGCTGCTCAGCCAAGATCGCCACATCTAAATAATCTGTGTACCAAGGAATGTGTCTTTAAGGAGTAACTAAATTTTCTTTTATTTGGTTAATTTATTTACGCTTCAAGATTTGTAAAGCTATACATTTTTGCAATATACTTCATTAACTTATTTTTTACCTTCTCTCCCTAATACCATGCTACAGTGTTGTTAGAGTGCCAAGTTCATGCTCCTTTAGAAGCTGCTTTCAACTATTGCTCAGCCAAGATCATCACATCTAAATAATCTGTGTACCAAGAAATGTGCCTTTAAGGAGTAGATAGATTTTCTTTATTTTAGTTATTTTATGTACCATTCGGGGACTGTAAAGCTATAAATTTTTGCAATATACTTCATTAACTTAATTTTCTACCTTCTCTGCCAAATACCATGCTACAGGCTGTGAGAGTGCCACATTCATGCTCCTTTAGAAGCTGCTTTCAACTGCTGCTCAGCCAAGGTCACCACATCTAAATAATCTGTCTACCAAGGAATGTGTCTTTAAGGAGTAACTACATTTTCTTTTATTTAGTTAATTTATTTACGCTTCAAGGTTTGTAAAGTTATAAAATTTTGCAATATACATCATTAACTTAATTTTCTACCTTCTCTTCCAAATACCATACTACAGTGCTGTGAGAGTGCCAAATTCATGCTCCTTTAGAAGCTGCTTTCAACTGCTGCTCAGCCAAGATCATCACATCTAAATAATTTGTGTACCAGACTTTCTCTGTCTGACTGTGTCTGCTCTAGGGAAATTGCCATATACAGACTGCTTGAATATACCGTAAAGAATAGAGATGAGTCAATACATTTAAGTGGAATTGAATTTTACAAAAATCCGTAAATGTGTATTTTTTAGTAATTCACGTCTATGTGTATCTAGTAAAATCTACCTACTGCCATTTTTCTAAACTGTAAAGTGTTATCGAAAGGTTAAAAAAAAAATACTTGTACTCATCGTACCGCTGACCTCTTCGGCTCTTCCGCTCCTTACTGTCAATCATCTGGTCCTCAACATAGCGTCTAATCCTCGCCACATGCACTGAAATCGAAAGACCTTTCACAGTGAGACAGAACTGATGAGGTCTGGACCGGTTTTGCTCATTAATGTGCAAAGTCATGGCACATGTTATGTTTTCTTGGCTTTGATACTTTCCACGCACTTGACCAGAACCCTCTTAGGCCTCATCATAGTCAGAAGTCCCAGCTCATGTGAAAAGCCTAAGGAATTCTGTGCGAGTGACGCAGAATGAGAAGATGCGACAGACACCAGATGGGTGACAGTGAGGAGCAGAGAATTCATAAAAGTGAGCTGTAAGGGAGGGGACATTCAATTCATGGAGAATAACTTCCCCAATCAAATAATATGCGAAGAGGCAAATTTAAATCTCTATTAGGAATTCTTGCTGAGTAGCAATTAAAAGCAGCTTCTAAAGGATCATGAACTGCAGTTGAGTAGCAGTTAAAAGCAGCTTCTAAAGGATCATGAACTGCAGTTGAGTAGCAGTTAAAAGCAGCTTCTAAAGGAGCATGAGCTGACAATGTGAAACAACACTGCAGTTTTGGGGTTTTTTGGAGAGAAGAAGGCAAAATAAAGTAATCAAGTTTACTACAAAAATCATAACTTTGGAATGCCTGGAAGATAATTAAATAAAACAAAAATTCTAGCTATTCTTTAACTATTCTATTGTAATTACTTGGCTATTACAAGTAAAAAAAATCTACAACTAAAGTTAAATAAAAGTAATTCAGAATTATAAAATATAAAGCAGATACGATATAAAAAATTGTATAAAAGAATCATAATCACAGTATAATTTTAATTTTTCAAGAACATTATAGGAAATGAAAACGGCTTTCTAACTGGTTGTAACTAAGGGATGGGTGTATTCAGCAGAGTGTCTCAAATTTTGGCCTGGAATTTTGATTCGCATCAAATTTAGTTTACGTTAATTTTATATGCATTAATACAGTCATATGAAAAAGTTTGGGCACCCCTATTAATGTTAACCTTTTTTCTTTTGAACAATTTGGGTTTTTGCTATTTCAGTTTCATATATCTAATAACTGATGGACTGAGTAATATTGCTGGATTGAAATGAGGCTTATTGTACTAACAGAAAATGTGCAATCCGCATTTAAACTAAATCTGACCGGTGCAAAAGTATGGGCACCTCAACATAAAAGTGACATTAATATTTTGTAGATCCTCCTTTTGCAAAAATCACAGCCTCTAGTCGCTTCCTGTAGCTTTTAATGAGTTCCTGGATCCTGGATGAAGGTAGATTTGACCATTCCTGTTTACAAAACAATTCCAGTTCAGTTAAGTTTGATAGTCGCCGAGCATGGACAACCCGCTTCACATCATCCCACAGATGTTCAATGATATTCAGGTCTGGGGACTGGGATGGCCATTCCAGAACATTGTAATTGTTCCTCTGCATGAATGCCTGAGTAGATTTGGAGCGGTGTTTTGGATCATTGTCTTGCTGAAATATCCATCCCCTGCGTAACACCTGCCTATGAAGTTCAAAGCTCAATGAGGTTACAAAACCAATTTAGTGCTTCAGTAAGTCAGTAAAAAGTAGTTAGGAGTGTTCAAATCAAGAAATTGATAAGGGTGCCCATACTTTTGCACCGGTCAAATTTTGTTTAAATGTGGATTGCACATTTTCTGTTAGTACAATAAACCTCATTTCAATCCAGAAATATTACTCAGTCCATCAGTTATTAGATATATGAAACCGAAATAGCTGCTGCAAAACCCCAAATTGTTATAAAGAAAAAAGGTTAACATTAATAGGGGTGCCCAAACTTTTTCATATGACTGTATGGGTCGCGGGCGGCGGGGTGCTGTGCTCACCACGCTCGGGGTCCGGCGCTGCTGCTGCTCGGTGGTTCGAGCGGTGGGCCGGATCCGGGGACTCGAACGGCGCTCCTCGCCCGTGAGTGAAAGGGGGGTAGTTCGGTTTGGGGATTTGGTCCGTGACGCCACCCACGGGTTGTGATGAGGTTGGGCACCACAGCTGCTAGTGACGGGGATCCCAGGAGCGATGGTAGGGAGCAGCTGGGATGTTTCTCTCCCCTCCGTGGGTAGGGGGTTGGTGGTCCCGGGGTCCGGTGAGATGTCGGGGAGGCAGGGTTGGCAAGGTGCAGGATCGCCTGGACTGCGCAGCGCGGTGCCGGATGGCACGGTAGTACTCACTCAGCCACAAATGGATGCAAAGGCTCTGGTAAACCAAACGGCTGGATGGACGGGTCCTGCAGCCGGCTGCTGTGGCTTCTCCCGGATGGTTGGTGGTGGCTGCCTTTCCCTGCACCTGTGTGTATGTTCGGTCCCGATGGCTTCCCATCGGTAACCCACTCCCCAGCGTGTATATGTGCCGGAGGAGCCCTTTTGCCCGCAGGCTCTGGCCCTGGGAATTCTAGCTGTGGCAGTAGCTGTATTTCCTTTTGCTGGTTGGACGGTTGCCTTCAATCGGGTCTTGGCTGTTAGGAAACCCCTGGGGTTCCGGTCACTGACGGATTTGACCTATTTAACGGCGACTCCAAGCCTGGTCGGGGTCCGCACGCCCTGCTGGTTTGTGCTGGCTTCACTTCGCTCCCCGGTTCGGTACCGGCGGGCCACCACCCATCCCCGGTCCTACGGTTCCGCCTTGATCTGCCTCTCCTGCAGACGGCCACCACCATCTGCCAACCTTGCTTTCGGTGCCCAAGCCACACACCCGGACACCGTCAGTTTGCTCCTCTACTACCACTTCACTCCTTACTCCCTCACTTCCCTAAACTGATCTGCTTTCCTTTTCCCGCCTCCAGGACTGTGAACTCCTCAGTGGGTGGGGCCAACCGCCTGGCTCCACCCCACCTGGTGTGGACATCAGCCCCTGGAGGGAGGCAACAAGGATTTTGTGTCTGGCTGATGTGCCTATCTCGGGGTGGGGGTGCATGTTGTAGTACCTGTGACGACCTGGCTAGTCCAGGGCGCCACATATGCGCTGATGTGTCTTCTTCAGATCCTAAAGCAAAAGAAACTGAAAATAAAAAATGACATTGACTTGCCAAAGCTGGTCCTGCCATGTAGCCCTGCTTTGGTCCAGGCCTCTTCAAAGGAATCTTGGGCATCTCTAGTTTTGTGACTCCTACCATGACGTTGCACGAGGCCTCGTTTCTGGGCCTCACATGACTTAATGGGGTCTAGTTCGAGCCAGAGGTGCTGAGACTTCGACCAATCACCCCACAGAAGATGATGACCGATTTCAATAAAACTTGGCATAATGAATAGCACAAGCAAATTTAGAAAACTTTCTAATATATGTTATCAGAAAAATATTCTTTCTCCACTTATAAGCCACTTTTTTGCTCCTTGCTTCCTGAAATCACCATTCAATCTGAAAAATAATTTAAGTTAAGGCCCCGTTACATGCAATGAGATGTCGTTGGGGTCACGGAATTCGTGTCGCACATCCGGCCTCGTTAGCAACGTCGTTGTGTGTGACACCTACGAGCGTCCGCTAACGATCAGAAATACTCACCAAATCGTTGATCGTTGACACGTCGTTCATTTCCCAAATATCGTTACTCATTCTGGACGCAGGTTGTTGGTCGTTCCTGAGGCAGCACACATCGCTACGTGTGACACCTCGGGAACGACGAACAACACCGTACCTGCGTCCTCCAGCAACAAGGTGGGCGTGTCGTTAATGTGGCTGCTTGTATTGGTGGGCCGCTGTGTGACATCGCACGAACCGCCCCCTTAGAAAAGAGGTTGTTTGCCGGCCACAGCGACATCGCTAGGAAAGTAAGCATGTGTGACGCGTACCTGCGATATCGTTCGCCACGGGCAGCGACTTGACCAGCCCGTGACGCACGAACGACTGGGGCGGGTGCTATCGCTAGCAATGTCGCAGCATGTAAAGCGGCCTTTAGTCTTCCTCAAAACAAGTGGATCAGACTTCATCTCATTGAAGTTGAAGGAAGTTGTTTGGAAGAGATTGGATGAACAAAGGTTAGCAAAGAAAGGGACAGATCATGCAGCTTTCAAGTAAGTGTTTCATCTCACCCCTCATCACAGCTACACTGCTCAGTACTGCAGTATAATCTCCTTTAAACCTGTGTATGTGATGTGATTTGTCCTGAAGAAGGCAAAAGTGTTCATCGAAATGTGTTGATGAGTAAATAATCACTGATTTACTACTTAGGTCGGATTATTTCCACATGACATCGCAGCATTGTCCCATCTCCTCCTTCAGCTCCTACTTTAACCTGTTTATGGGAAACACCATAGCAGTTAGTATCCACTGACAAGTTTAGAAACAACTGAATTGTTTAATCTTATCCCAGAATCTGGATTCCCAGCTACACTGCTCAGTACTGCAGTATAATCTCCTTTTAACCTGTTCATGGTAGCCATAATAGCAGTTCCTATCCACTGACAAGTTTAGAAAAGACTGAATTCTTTCATCTCACCCCAGAATCTGGATTCACAGCTACACTGCTCAGTACTGTGATATAATCTCCTTTTAACCTCCTGCGAATGAGAGACATAATTGCAGTTAGTATCCACTGATAAGTTTAGAAACGACTGATATGTTTAATCTCACCCCAGAAGCTGGATTCACAGCTACACTGCAGAATAATTTCCTTTTAGCCTGTTTATAGGAGACATCATAGCAGTTAAGGCCGCTTTACATGCAGCGACATGGCTAGTGATAGCACCCGCCCCCGTCATTTGTGCGTCACGGACAAATCGCTGCCCGTGGCGCACAATATCGGTTGTGCGCGTCACGCCAACATACCTTTTTAACGACGTCGCTGTGGGCACCGAACAACCTCTTTTTTAAGGGGGCGGTTCGTGCAGCGTCACAGCGACCGTCCAAAGGAAGCGGCGGGGCAGAGAGCAGCCGCATTAGTGTCACTCCCACCTCGTTGCCGGAGGACGCAGGAAGGCTGTTGGTTGTCATTCCTGGGGTGTCACACGTAGCGATGTGTGCTGCCTCAGGAACGACGAACAACCGGAGCGCAGAATGAGCAATGATATTTGGGAAATGAACGACGTGTCAACGATCAACATTTTGGTGAGTATTTGTGATCACTAGCGGTCACTCGTAAGTGTCACACGCAACGACGTCGCTAACGAGGCCAGATGTGCGTCACGAATTCCGTGACCCTAACGATATCTCGTTAGCGATGTCGTAGCCTTTAGTAGCCAGTAGCAAGTTTAGAAACTACTGAATTGTTTCATCTCATCCCAGAAGCTGGATTCGCAGCTACACTGCTCAGATCTGCAGTATAATCTCATGTTAACCTCCTGTGATGGGAGACATCATGGCAGTTAGTATCCACTAAATAACTAAAGATTTAAGATAGAGTTTGGAGAGAAAAGAACTGGTGAATATTCTGCATACATATTCTGCATACAAATCAATTACTGACTACAAGTAGTGATTCCTCATATACACACACGACAGTTTATTCTGAAACGTTATATGCAATGATATATATGATATAAATGGAACCTATTTAGACAATTTGACTACTGACACTAACTAGGGGTGCAGCTGTATAGGTCCTAAAACAACAATGAATATCATGCCTGTTTTGTATATCCAAAGAGAAATCAAGTTTTGAAGAATTGCGCAAGATAAACTGGAAATGCACTGGGAGTAAATATTTGAGAATATCGATTTACAATACATTTATTCACAGTCCTGATTCCGAAGAGTCAATTCTGAGGGTTGAACCTATAATTGTGAGGCTCATGTTAACCCCAAAATAAGAGTTTTGGTTATTTTTGGGGGGTCCCAAGATAGGATCCTTAATTTTCTTATGTTGCCATTATTATTAGTGATGATCGAATACCTCAAATATTCGGCTTCACAAATATTTTCCGAATAGGTCGCCGCTATTCGACTATTCGATGCGCAATGTAAGTCTATGGGAAGCCCGAATAGTTGTTATTCGGGTTTCCCATGGACTTACATTGCATCAAATATTCGCGAATAGTCGAATAGCGGCGAGGTATTCTGAAAATAACCGCGAAGCCGAATATTTGAGGTATTCGATTATCCCTAATTATTATGAGTTTGATTTCTATAATGACTTAGAATAAACACAGATTTCTTCTTTTTGCTCTGGTAGGAGCTTTTTCTTGTGTTTATGATAATCCCCTCTTTATGGTAATCCCCTTTAATGCACTTTTTATGACCTAAGATGAGAAAAGGAAAAGGAGATGACTACTCCGAACACATTTTTTTTTACCAATATTAGCTTTTCTAATAGATTTCCATGTGAACTAGTACTTGATTATTACAATACTGCCCCCTATGGGTAAAAATATAAACTTACCTTCATCTACCACTAGGGGGAGCTTATCAACCCCTGTATATGCTATATTCATGAAAGCCAGCATTGGCAGCATGGTGGCCCAGTGGTTAGCTATGGGGTCTGGGGTTCAAATCCCAATGACAACATCTGGAAGGAGTTTGTTTCCTCACCAACTCGAAAATACTCGAATTTGTAGTGGAAGCACTGTGGAATGAGTATGATAGCACGATATACTCTATAAAATTGGGTTATTATTATTAAGAAAATTGGATCTAGATCTACATGTTGACTTTTCTGTGGGGGAGGGGGTATGGGGATGTCAAGTTTGGGCAGGTCAAGTGCAGAACACTGAAGATTTGTCTAGGGAACATATTGTCTAGGCAATGGCACCCATTGAACTTAAAAGGCATCAATTCATTTCACAAGGTTTGGGGTAGAAGCAGCAGTAAAGGCCCCGTTACACGCAACGACATATCTAACGATATATTGCCAGGGTCACAGATTCCGTGACACACATCCGAGATCGTTAGCGATGTCGTTGCGTGTGACACCAACGAGTGACCGTTAACGATGGAAATTACTCACCTAATCGTCCATCGTTGACTGACACATCATTCATTTTCAAAATATCGTTGATTGTTGAGGACGCAGGATGTTCGTCATTCCTGACGCTATGTGTGACACCCCGGGAACGACAAACTACATCTTACCTGCGGCCGCCGCCAATGCAGAAGGAAGGAGGTGGGCGGGATGTTACGGCCGCTCATCTCCGTCCCTTCGCTTCAATTGGGCGGTCGCTTAGTGACGCCACTGTGATGCCGCACGAACCGCTCCCTTAGAAAGGAGGCGGTTTGGCGGCAATAGCGACATCGCTAGGCAGGTTAGTCCGTGTGACGGGTCCGAGCGATGGTGTGCACCATAGGCAGCGATTTGCCCGTGATGCACAAACGACGGGGGCGGGTACACACGCTAGCGATATCGCTGCGTGTGATGGTGCCTTAAGATAAAGAGATTCCTTTTATTACCGTGATATACTTTAAAGGGCTGGTCCAAAACGAAAATATATTTTAATCTCTATTTAATATCATAATCTAATATTTCCTATAATGTACTTCCATTAAAAAGTCCCTATAATGTCATTTGCTGGGGCAGGGATGGTCTGTACTTACGCATTCATTCCTTACAATGCACACTGACAGTGCACTCTCTTACCGGCTCATTACTTTTCACTAGCGCTGGTGAGAGAGCGCACTGTCATTGTGCACTGGGAATAATATTGCACAATAACAAGATCCTACTGAGCATCCAATGGAATTGACAACCGATGTATACTCAGTAAAGCAGGGACTAGCACAGCCCCCGAAACAGGTCACTGATGATGCTTCATTTCAAGGAGGGGGAAGACAGCAAGAGTAGTGAGGGAATAATAGGGACTTTTTAATTAAAGTATTTTAGAAAAAAGACTAGATTATGAAATGAAGTAGGAATTTAGTATTACATTTTTTTATAGTTTTGGACCACCCCTTTAATAATCCATGTCATGAGTGTTTCCCACCCGGTGGTGATCTCAGGTCAGTTTGGAATCAAAATATTTCAATGCCTAAAGCCTGCTTTACACGTTGCAATTTCGCATACGATATCGTATGCGATTTGCAACGCCCCCATCGTATGTGTAGCACGTTCAATTTGCTGAACGTGCAGTACATACGAATAACCCCCCCCCCCCTGTCACGCGTACTTACCCGTCCATACGACCTCGATGGGGGCGGTGAACGTCCACTTCCTGGAGTGGGAGGGACGTTCAGCGTCACATCGACGTCACGCGGCAGCCGGCCAATAGAAGCGGAGGGGCGGAGCTGAGCGGAACGTAAACATCCCGCCCACCTCCTTCCTTCCGCATTGTGGGCCGGGAGCCGCAGGACGCAGGTAAGATCTGTTCATCGTTCCCGGGGTGTCAGACGCTGCGATGTGTGCTACCCCGGGTACGATGAATAATCTGACGTGCAATTCTAGAGACACATACGATGTGTATGCAATGAACGTTTTAACGTTCAATCGCAATCGCACGTACCTGTTACACACTCAATGTAACTTACAATGCCGGATGTGCGTCACTTACGACGTGACCCTGCCGACACATTGTAAGATACATTCAAGCGTGTAAAGCGGGCTTTAGTGCTCACAGATCCAGTACTGGTATTTGAATAACATCTACTTTCTTGTAATGCTGTAAAGATTAAGCACTCTTTCCTGTCTGACTGCTGTCTGTAGCTTTAATCCCAGGTGCAGCTCTTTTGCTACCACTCCCCTTCGCTATATATAGTCACGTGTTCTATCATCTGATGCCGGTGATAGAATCTGAATCCTCATTTCTATACGGTCCATTTCGGAATGAGCCAGGCTCTGGAAGAAGCTTATGTTTTGTGTCATTTGGAGCTGTGGTATTAGCTTCATTGTGGCTGCTTGGAGTGTTTTTACATTTTGTGTTTATTTCCCCTGTCTGTTTTCCTACCCTTGTGTTTCTTTATTGCAAAGGTGAGACTATTGCTCTTGCTGGCCTGCTCACTAGCCAGGGTGAGCTTAGGGCAAGCAAGGGCTTAGGAACATGTTCGACAATGGGTTGAAAAAACCCATATAGGGACGTCAGGGGGTGCAGGGTACAGCCTCATGTGAGTGCAGGTATTGACCCTGCTCCCCTCTCCCTAGTGTCAGGGTCCTCCATTGTATTGTGGCCCCTGGGTGTTGCAACACCTGCTAGGGAGTTTTCTGATACCTGGCAAAATACTGTTTGTCACTTCCTTGACATTCCAATTCAGCAACTAAAGATAAGTGAATCGATTTGTAGCTACTCTAAGTCATTAAGAATATCGTGAAGCATTTGGGCGCTGTTATTCTGCACCCTTTTGAGGTTCTTACCCCCATCTATCCCCAAGATCCATCTTTTTCACTTTTCAGTCAATGGTGTTTGTTGCCCAATTTAACTATGTGAAACCTAATCAGCACCAGAAGATCCTG
This sequence comes from Anomaloglossus baeobatrachus, assembly GCF_048569485.1. Classification (NCBI taxonomy): domain Eukaryota; kingdom Metazoa; phylum Chordata; class Amphibia; order Anura; family Aromobatidae; genus Anomaloglossus; species Anomaloglossus baeobatrachus. The sequence goes on along the minus strand of NC_134363.1, from coordinate 146,473,593 downwards.
ACGTAAAGGCTGAAGAGTAAAGGAAATTGATCTGAAGGGTTGGGAGCTACTTCGGCAGAACGGGTGAGGTAGGAATCTAGGGCGGGTGAGTATAATATTTCATTACTTTTAAACCTATTCCCAGCCATTTTTTATTATGCTTAGGGTCTATAGAGTCTACAATGCAAAATATATGTATTTTGGGGGTGACTCTGCCTGAAACAAATTTTGAGTCTTCTCCATTTACAACCCATACATAGAATACCTTAACATCCTATATTCACTTGATATTGCCAGTAAACGCACATGGACTAATCGAGAGTGACATCTAATACTCTTAATGAAAAAAGTTACCTGACACTGTATCTAATAGAAACTTTTTTATTTTGAAGGCAACATAATTGCGGTCTTAAAAATATAGACATTTCATTCAAAATATTCTGTTGTCACTGCCAAGAGAAGAACACGAAAAATGAAAATGTGGCAATGATAGAATAATTTTTCCTGTAATGGCTCAATGCTTCAGATCTTACCTAGTTTTCCTACAGAAGCGTGAAATTCCATACGTGTAATTACATAAGTGCACCGCAAGCCTGCGTGTCTATAGCTCCACGCTAGTGTCACCAGATCTCCTCAGCTGAATTCATAATGATTATTGTCTCCAGTGCTATTTTTCATCTCAATATGTAGCAGCTATGATATTATCCTATTCTTTGAAGTATATGAGAACACGTGATGGTATTTGGCCGTCAGGCCAAACTGAAGGTCCTTAAAGGGGACTTCTCACTGGATTTTTTTCAGTTAATCTGAGTAACTTCTACAATTAGTGCAACTCCACTGATTCGGGAACAGTTTTTCTTTTCCTTCTGTGCCCTTCCATTCCAAAGTTATGCCCCTAGCAATAATGGTGCAAATTTTCCCATCAACTAACTGGGTGTTTACCAGAGAACTTCCCTGTGGGAGTTTCCTTTTTCCTCTGATGCTGACCAATCAAATCATGGTCACACCCACATACAAATGTAGTGGTACACGCCCAATTTGTTGAAGGGAAAATTTGCATCTTTATTAACTTTGGAATGGAGGGGCACAGAAGAAAAAGAAAAACTGTTCCAGAATCAGTGGATCAGCAGCAATTGAAGGGAGGACTTAGTTTAAACTTAAAAAGTAAAGTGAAAGGTTCTCTTTAATTCTTAAGCGGGCTTTACACGCTACGACATCGCTAGCAATTGCTAGCGATATCGAGCGTGTAAGCACCCGCCTCTGCCATGTGTGCGATATCGTGTGTTCGCTGCCGTAGTGAACATTATCACTACGGCAGCGTCACACGCACTTACCTGGTTGGCGTCGACGCTGTGACTGCTGAACAATCCCTCCCTCAAGGGGGGGGGACGTTCGGCATCACAGCGACGTCAATGCGACGTCACTAAGCAGCCGGCCAATCAAAGCGGAGGGGCGGAGATGAGCGGGACGTAACATCCCGCCCACCTTCTCCCTTCCGCATTGCGGCCGGCGGCAGGTAAGGAGACGTTCCTCGCTCCTGCGGTGTCACACATAGCGATGTGTGCTGCCGCAGGAGCGACGAACCACATCAATAATCAACCATTACCGATTTTTGGTTTTGGGACGACCTCTCCATGGTGAACGATTTTCACCATTTTTGAGGTCGCTTAAGGTCGCTGGTAAGTGTCACACGCTGCGATATCGTTAATGACGCCGGATGTGCATCACTAACAACGTGACCCCGACGATAAAACATTAACGATATCATAGCGTGTAAAGCCCCCTTTAGACCTATTGATAGACATTAGACTGTGAAGTCTGTGATAGTCAATGTCTTTCGGGTAAAGCCTGAAGAAGACATCAAGAAGCAACTCTAAAATAGCTCTTGTTCCCATGTTTTCCCTGAGACTTTAGGGACTTTGCACATTAAATCTCAGGCTCCCGGCAGATTGTAATATTCCACCCTCAACTAGGCCGACAGCAGACGCTGTGATTGACGACACCTGTTTCCCCTAATCTCATTGATCCAACCTTGTAATTATTCTTTATTAATGGATGCTTGTGCTGTCACTACATCCCGTAATTGAGTTCCGTTTGGTGAGCCAATACAGGGGAACGTGTCACTTTTTCCATATAGGAAGGGGTTATATGGCGATCCTAGAATAACTTTGTCTGAGAACCTTGGGTTTCATCTTCGGGTTGGAGACAGTCGGATCGTTGCTCTCTAGATTTGATTTGCTAAATATAGCTTTAAAAGAACGACTGGACAAACAATGCAAAGAGCAAAGGGTAGTGACAGATATAAGCAGTAGCCATGCATTAATACAGGGGCAGACACAGACAGAAGAGGGTCCCTTTGCAAGGACAATACATGGGCATGGCTCATGATAATAAGCCCATTATATGTGTCTGTGACAGAAGCTGCTTGCTATGTTGGAGACCTGGGTCCAGGGCCGGCTCCAAGTTTTCGTGGGCCCTGGGCGAAAGAGTCCCAGTGGGCCCCTTTAACACATACCATGATTCCTTATTAGAATATAGAGGTTGCAGGGCTGTGTATATATATATATATATATATATATATATATATATATACAGTGTGTGTATATATATATATGTCGCGGGCGGAGGAGGGGACGCTGCGCTCTCCCACTGCTCGGGTCCGGCTGCCGCTGCTGCTGCGGCCGCTGCTGCTCAGTGGCTCGAGCGATGGGCCGGATCACGGGGACTCGAGCGGCGCTCCTCGCCCGTGATTGAAAAGGGGTTTGGTTTTGGGGATTTATTGTCCGTGACGCCACCCACGGTTGTGGTGATTTTTGGTAACACCACCGCTGCTCTGTATGGGGATCCCGGGAGCGGTGACAGGAAGCAGCAGAGTTGTTAGTTCTCCCCTCCGTGGGTAGGGGTTGGTTGTCCCGGGGCCCAGTGATGGGGTGGAGGATGAGGGATGGCAGGCCAGGTGCGGGGCCTGGTGAGGTGCAGGGTCGCGGGGGGGCAGCGCTGTGCCTCACGGCACGGTGGTACTCACTCAGCCTGAGACGGTGACACAGTTCTCGGTAAAACACACAGCTGGAAAGACGGTTCCCACGGACAGCTGCTCTTGCTTTTCCCCGGTAGTTAACGGTGACTGTCTCTTTCCTTGCACCTTGTGTAATGTTGGTAGCGATGGGTTCCCACCAGTAACCCGCTCCCCGACTTGTATATGGGCCGGAGGAGCCCCTCTTTGCCCGCAGGCGCTGGCCCTGAGAAACTGGTGCCTTGGCGGTGGCGGTGTCTCTCTCATACGGTTGGACTGTTGCCTTCAATCGGGACTTAGTTTTTTGGAAACCCGGAGGTCCCCTTCACTGACGGATTTGGCAAATTTACGGCGACTCCTAGCCTTGCCGGGATCCGAAAGGCCCCTGCCAATGGTGCTGGCTTCTCCTTGTGTACCGGTCCGGTACCGCCGGGTCACCACCCGTCCACGGTCCTCACGTCACCTCCGATAGGCCACTCCTGCAGACAATCACCGCCGTCTGCTAACCTTGCTGTCTCCATCCGGGGCACACACCCAGACTAACTTCAGGCTCTGTTGCTGTCACTTTTCTCCTCACACTTGCTCCTCTACCAGTCAACTCCTCTGCACTCAAGCTCTGCCTGAGCTAAACTCCCTCTCTAACTGCCTGTGTTTTCCCTCCTCCAGGACTGTGAACTCCTTGGTGGGTGGAGACCAACCGCCTGGCTCCACCCCCTGGTGTGGACATCAGCCCCTGGGGAAGGCAACAAGGATTTCTGGTCTAGCTTTGATGTGCCTAACCGGGGTGTAGGGTGTGGTGATGTCATTACCTGTGACCCCTGGCTTGTCCAGGGCGTCACATTCCCCCTTAGCAAAATGCAGACCGTCCGCGGGCTGCCCGTCCAACACCGGTTTTATTTTTCTTTTTAAATTGTAAAAGATAAAAAACGGTAACAGACATACATGCGTATTAACATCATCCCACATCGGGAGGCACTTTCTTAAACGTTTCAAACGGTTTTAAATGGTTATGGCTTTCGCTCTCTCCCACCCAAGTAACCTGGCCCTGATGCTGCCCCTAAGAAAACAGGCAGCACCCCTTGACCCCAGTCCTGCACCAAGTTACCCGAGTGGGATCTGTCCTTTCCAGGGGACCCACGTCCATGGGGAGCCCCTGGAACCCCCAGAGGGTAGCCACCGGTTCCGGTGGTGGCTGGGCCCCAGCCTGCTCCACTGCGGGCCCTCCCTCCAATCTGCCTCTCCGGAGGCGGCAACGGTGGAAGCTGCAACAACAACATTATTTACATCCCACAAGTTTGGGGTTGCCCTGCAAGTTCACGGGCTTGTCCGTAAGGAGTCCCTTACGCAACTTCAGACGGTCCCCACGGGGACAATGGTGCCAGCAACGACCGGTTCAATCAGCGGTGGTAGACAATCAGGTTACTCTTCGGTAATCATTTGCTTATTATTCATTTTCAAAACTTTTAAACACACACAGGTGGTCCCAACGGAGACGGTGCAACGGTGCTCCGCTGCCCTACTCAGAGTCCTCGACATCACTTTGGGGGAGGGGCGCGGCGCTCACACGGGCCTCCTGGCTGCCCCTTAGCTTTGCATCCAGCGCAAACCACCCCCTCTTCCCACAGTGCCGGGTGTATTGCACCAGGTCCCCTGGCATCAGGTTGCGGCCTGGGTGCTCCTCTGGGAGGTGGGCATTCACATCCCGTCGGGCTATGAACACTTCGGCCTCCAGGCCCAGTTCATAAATGAATCCATAGCCCCGGCGGACATCAAACCGCCTCACCTGCCCCTCATACAGCGGGCCCCGGACACGGAAGGTCGCTTGCCTCAGGCTCTCCTTCTCCCGGATTGTACGGGCCACCATCGCGGCCTTCTTTCTTTCCCTCTCTTCAATTTCCAGGCCCAGCGGTACTGGATCCCTCTCCCAATATGGCGCTGCTGCGAGCTCCGGCGCACGGGTCGGGTCCCGCGAGACCTTTTGAATACTGCCCACTACTGGCGATCTGGGTGGCAGGTCCTGCGGTGACTTGGCCTTGGACGCCGCCTTGCAGCGACAACCCGGCGCAACCTCAGCCGAGGTGTGGGGGACGGGCACAGGGGCTTTCCCCTGCTGGGCCTTCTTTACGGAGCGGTCCACCGGCTCCGGCTCAGAAGATTTCTCGGGGGACGCCTCCGGTTCGGGCTTCGGGGCTTTCCATGGCAGCACCTCCGGTCGGCTACAGGCTCCGGCTACAGGTCGGCACGCCGGGGCGGGCATGCAGGGTACCGCTACCGGTTGCGGGGGTAGCGGGCCTAGTGGCGGGGTCACGGCTTCCGGGACGGGTGGCGAGGGAGGTAGCAGGGTGAGAGGGTTTAGACCGGGTCCCGCAGCCACGATGACCGGCCCTTCAAGGGCATCGGGGCGTGGGTCACTCACCCTCCCTTCCGCAGCTTCCTCCTCGCGTCTCCGCACGGCCGCTATGACCTCCGCCATGTCGGTCTCCCACTCCTCCATGAGCAGCTGCATCTTGACCTGCAGCCTCTGGTAGAGCTGCGCGGTCCGGATCTCCACCCACGCCGCGGTTCCAGGCGCGGGGGCTACGGTGCTACGGGACGGCATAAACATCTTGTTGGCGGCCTCTCCCAGGAACAAGATGGCTGCAGAGTCCTGGCGTCCCTGCCTTTATAGCCGCGGCTACATGCGACCAGTCGCCATTTCGTCCCCCTTCGCCTCTTTCCGGCCCCTCCTCTATCGGGGCGGGGTTTTGGCCTTCGCGCCTCCACTACTCGAGGAGACGCTCGAGCGGGAACTTTTCGCGCCAACGATGGCAGCTTCTGAAATTTTCTGGCCGGACACCTCCGGCGGTAACAAGGCGCACCTCTACCCAACGGCAGAGCGGTAAGATCCTGTTCGTGACGCCAAGTTGTCGCGGGCGGAGGAGGGGACGCTGCGCTATCCCACTGCTCGGGTCCGGCTGCCGCTGCTGCTGCGGCCGCTGCTGCTCGGTGGCTCGAGCGATGGGCCGGATCACGGGGACTCGAGCGGCGCTCCTCGCCCGTGAGTGAAAAGGGGTTTGGTTTTGGGGATTTATTGTCCGTGACGCCACCCACGGTTGTGGTGATTTTTGGTAACACCACCGCTGCTCTGTATGGGGATCCCGGGAGCGGTGACAGGGAGCAGCAGAGTTGTTAGTTCTCCCCTCCGTGGGTAGGGGTTGGTTGTCCCGGGGCCCAGTGATGGGGTGGAGGATGAGGGATGGCAGGCCAGGTGCGGGGCCTGGTGAGGTGCAGGGTCGCGGGGGGGCAGCGCTGTGCCTCACGGCACGGTGGTACTCACTCAGCCTGAGACGGTGACACAGTTCTCGGTAAAACACACAGCTGGAAAGACGGTTCCCAGGGACGGCTACTGTTGCTTTTCCCCGGTAGTTAACGGTGACTCATAAAGCAAATTGATAAAGCAGCGAGTCTCGGAGAGGTAATTATTATGGGGGACTTTAACTATCCTGATATAAATTGGGGAACAGATACTTGCAGTTCCAGCAAAGGAAATAGATTTTTGATAACAATGAAAGATAATTACCTTTCACAAATGGTACAGGAACCTACAAGAGGGAGAGCACTACTAGACCTTGTACTAACCAATAGGCCAGACCGCATATCAAATATACAAGTTGGGGGTTACTTGGGGAATAGTGATCACAAAATAATAAGTTTTCATGTATTCTTTAGTAAGATGTCTAGTAGAGGGGCTACAAGGACACTAAACTTCAGGAAAGCAAATTTTAAACGGTTGAGAGATGATCTTAGTGCAATAAACTGGGATGATGTACTAAGTAATAAAAGTACACAAAGCAAATGGGAGACTTTTATGAGCATCCTGAATAGGGCTTGTGCAGAAAATATACCCTATGGCAGGGGTGGGGAACCTTTTTACTGCCGGGGGCCATTTGGAATTTTTCAAATTATCAACTTGAAAACGACCAGGCTATATTTGGTCAAACAATTAATTAACTCACCCCTAATGTGGTGGCTGGAGCGGCTGTGATGTTCGGTGATATTGATCATTTTGTTTCTCACAACTGCTTTTCCAGGTTTGTCTTGGTCTGGAGAAGCTGGGGGCATACACATCCCAGGAGAAGCTGGGGCATATACATCACAGGAGACACTGAGGCATATACATCACAGGAAACATTGAGGCATATACATCCCAGGACAGGCTGGGGCGTATACATCACAGGAGGAGCGTATACATCACAGGAGATGCTAAGCATGGACAGCACTAGTGGCGGGCACAACGGACAGCACTAGGCGGCACAACGGACAGCGCTAGGCGGCACAACGGACAGCGCTAGGCGGCACAACGGACAGCGCTAGGCGGCACAACGGACAGCGCTAGGCGGCAGCACAGAGCACTAGGTGGCAGCACAGAGAGCACTAGGTGGCAGCATGGACAGAACTAGGTGGCAGTACGAACAGCACTAGGCAGCGGCACAACGGACAGCACTAGGCGGCACAACGGACAGTACTAGGCGGCACAACGGACAGCACTAGGCAGCACAACGGACAGCACTAGGCAGCACAACGGACAGCACTAGGCGGCAGCACAGGGAGCGCTAGGTGGCAGCACAGGGAGCGCTAGGTGGCAGCACAGGGAGCGCTAGGTGGCAGCACAGGGAGCGCTAGGTGGCAGCACAAAGAGCACTAGGTGGCAGCACAAAGAGCACTAGGTGGCAGCACAAAGAGCACTAGGTGGCAGCACAAAGAGCACTGACAGTGACAGCACAGAGAGCACTAGGTGGCAGCACAGAGAGCACTAGGTGGCAGCACAGAGAGCACTAGGTGGCAGCACAGAGAGCACTAGGTGGCAGCACAAAGAGCACTGACAGTGACAGCACTAAAAGGCAGCATGGAGAGCATTAGGTGACAGCACTAGGAGGCAGCAGGGAGAGCACGATGTGGCAGCACTGACAGCACTAGGAGGCTGCACAGATTACACAGCACTGAGGGGTTACACACAGTACTGGGGGGTACACAGCACTTGGGGCAACACACAGTACTAGGGGGTGCACAGCACTGGATGGGGGGGCAGCGATGGATTGCATACTCACAGTACAAGGGGAGGAGGAGGAGTCACATAGCACAGGTCCGGGAGGCATGTACAGCAGGGAGGCATCTGCTGCACCTCTTCTGCTGTGACTGTGTGACGCGCTGTTTACCCCGCCCTCAAGGTAAACCCTCAGCATGCGAGCACAGTCCCGGGTTCAGTCTAGAATGTATGGGCTGTAGTCAGGTCCCGAAAAGAGCCCGTACATTCTAGTACGGGCTGCAATCAGGATCTGTAAATAGCCCGTACATTCTAGCATCTACCCATAACGCACTGGGATTTTAAAGGGCCGGCGGCTGGCAAAAGCGCAAGTGCCGCTCGAGCACTGGGGTAGCCTGGAATGTGCCCGAGGGCCGCATTAAATGTCATCGCGGGCCGCATACGGCCCGCCGGAGGTTCCCCACCCCAGCCCTATGGGAACAAACATGCTAGAAATAGGAGGAAACCCCTATGGCTAAATAGAGCTGTAAGGGAAGCAATAGAAGAAAAACAGAAAGCCTTAAAAGAATTAAAGAGGGTAGGTAGTGATGAGGCATTATATAATTATAGAAAATTAAATAAAATATGTAAAAAGCAAATTAAGTTAGCTAAGTTTGAGACAGAGAGACTCATTGCGAGAGAAAGTAAAAATAATCCTAAAATATTCTTTAACTACATAAACAGTAAAAAACTGAAAAGAGATAGTGTTGGCCCCCTTAAAAATAGTCTTGGTGAAATGGTGGAAGGGGATGAGGGTAAAGCCAACCTGCTGAATGACTTTTTTTCTACGGTTTTTATACAAGAAAATGCCATGGCAGATGACATGACCAGTGACACCATAAATTCACCCTTGAATATTACCTGCTTAACCCAGCAGGAAGTACGCCGCCGCCTCGAAATCACTAAGGTTGACAAATCTCCGGGCCCGGATGGCTACACCCCAGAGTACTACAGGAATTGAGTTCTGTGATAGACCATTATTTTTAATCTTCTCAGATTCCTTAATAACAGGGTCGGTACCGCAGGACTGGCGCATAGCAAATGTGGTGCCAAAATTCAAAAAGGGGACAAAAACTGAACCGGGAAATTATAGGCCGGTAAGTTTAACCTCTACGGTTGGTAAAATCCTTGAGGGGTTCTTGAGAGATGCTATACTGGAGTATCTCAAGAAAAATAACCTTATGACAGAGTATCAACATGGGTTTATGAGGGATCGATCCTGTCAAACTAATTTGATCGGCTTCTATGAAGAGGTAAGTTCAAGCATAGCATGTATATTAGATTTTATGACAGGGTATTGATCCAGGGAACTAGTCTGATTGCCGGATGTGGATTCAGGAAGGAAATTTTTTACCCATTGGAACTTGTTTGCCACATTGTTTTTTTTTTGCCTTTCTCTGGATCAACATGTTAGGCTACAGGTTGAACTAGATGGACTTAGAGTCTCCCTTCAACCTTAAAAACTATGATACTTGTGTAATGTTGGTAGCGATGGGTTCCCACCGGTAACCCGCTCCCCGACTTGGATATGGGCCGGAGGAGCCCCTCTTTGCCCGCAGGCGCTGGCCCTGAGAAACTGGTGCCTTGGCGGTGGCGGTGTCTCTCTCATACGGTTGGACTGTTGCCTTCAATCGGGACTTAGTTGTTTGGAAACCCGGAGGTCCCCTTCACTGACGGATTTGGCAAATTTACGGCGACTCCTAGCCTTGCCGGGATCCGAAAGGCCCCTGCCAATGGTGCTGGCTTCTCCTTGTGTACCGGTCCGGTACCGCCAGGTCACCACCCGTCCACGGTCCTCACGGCACCTCCGATAGACCACTCCTGCAGACGGTCACCGCCGTCTGCTAACCTTGCTGTCTCCGTCCGGGGCACACACCCGGACTAACTTCAGGCTCTGTTGCTGTCACTTTTCTCCTCACACTTGCTCCTCTACCAGTCAACTCCTCTGCACTCAAGCTCTGCCTGAGCTAAACTCCCTCTCTAACTGCCTGTGTTTTCCCTCCTCCAGGACTGTGAACTCCTTAGTGGGTGGAGACCAACCGCCTGGCTCCACCCCCTGGTGTGGACATCAGCCCCTGGGGAAGGCAACAAGGATTTCTGGTCTAGCTTTGATGTGCCTAACCGGGGTGTAGGGTGTGGTGATGTCATTACCTGTGACCCCTGGCTTGTCCAGTGCGTCACATTTACATATATATATATATATATATATAAAATGCAGTTCCCATAAATATAATCCCCCTTGTGCACTGTCTCCCCCCTCGTGCCCTCTCTCTCTCCCCTGTGCTTTCTTCTCCCCTGTGCCGTCTCTCCCCTGTACGGTCTCTCTTCTCCCGCTGTGTGGTCTCTTGTCCGCCTGTGCGGTCTCTCCCTTGTGCTTTCTCTTCTCTCCCTGTGCGATCTCTCCCCCTGTGCGGTCTCTTGTCCCCCTGTGTGGTCTCTCCCCTGTGCGATTTCTCCCCCGTGTGCTCTATTTTCCCCCTGTGCAGTCTCATCTGTGCTGTGTGATGAGCACAGTGGTGGTTCCCGTGGAGGGGTTGGTCACAGAAGGTGGCGGTAGTGTGGTGATTGCACAGGATTACTCCACGGAAATCACCACGCTCCACGGGAACCACCACTGCATCTAGCTTGGTGAGTAACTAACACCCCTCCCCGCACGGGAGCCATTACGTTTCTTGAGCTCCTCAGGTGTTCACCCGGGACCATACACAGGGTCTTTAACCCTATCTGCCCTTTACTCTACATGTTAAGGAAAGGTTGATTCCAGTGGGTCCCACACAGGACTACTTTAGGGAATTTCACGACATAAGCGCTGTTTTGCTCTTGTGACCAACTGAGGTTATCTCCGATCAAGCTTCACATGTCATTTTGACTATCACATGTTAGGACGATTCTCCTATGAGCATGGGTATCCATGCCGTAACACTACCTGTGACTAGTCTTATTATAGAGGCTTTTTCGAACCCAAGCAAAGGTATATTCCATCCAAATACTTACATATATGTGAACATTGATTCACCCTTCCCGTGCTTTCCCAATATATACATAGATCTTTTATTTCGACAAAGGCCTGGAGATTAGGCCGAAACGTTATAAGAAATTTTTGTTTCAAACCTTTGCACAAATAAAGCAGATTAAAAGAAATAGACATTCTCTTTTTTTCTTTGGTTACTTATGTGTGCCCGAGCATAGGATGCTGCACTCTTCACATAGTGCAGAAACAGCGCCGCACAGTAGGAGAGAGAGCATGGGGGATGGGGGAGACAGTTACCCAGGCAGCGGGCACCATACATCATAAAGGTGCTGGGGACACCGTCAGGCAAACAGAGCTGACGATGTCTCCGACAGCAAGTAGACCCCCCTGTTTGTTCAGGGCCCCTCAATGCTGGCGCATGTGCATGACGTAGGACGTGTCATGCACACAGGCTTCAAAAGAAGGATGACAAAAATGGCCGAAAGAGGAGGTGTCGGCACCGGAGAACGGAGATGCCCATATGACCCAAATCCACCGCAGCGACCGTTTAGGTGAGTATTATAAATTGATTTTTACGTTCTACACAGCAGCCTGGGCTCTTATATACAGCATGTCCGAATGCTGTATATAAGAGCCCACTGGTGGTGGATGTGTCGCGGGCGGGGAGGAGGGTGTCAGCACACCGCGCTCGCCCCCTTCTGCTCGGGTCCGGCGGCCGCTGCTCAGTGGTGGCTCGAGCCGTAGGCCGGATCCCAGGGGTTTCTCGAGCGGCACTCCTCGCCCGTGAGTGAAAGGGGTTTGTTGGGTGCGGGGATTGTTATAGTTCGTGACGCCACCCACGGTTGTGGTGATTTCACCACCGCTGCTCAATGCGGGGATCCCGGGGATGATGATGCGGAGCAGCCAGGTGTTGTGTTGCCCCTCCGTGGGCAGGGGTTGGTGATCCCGGGGCTCGGTGATGGTTTGTGAGGTGCGGGGCCTGGTGGGCGCAGGGATGCGGGGGCAGCGCTGTGCCTTGCGGCACTGTGGTACTCACTCAGCCTGAGACACGGACACAGTTTGTATGGTAAACCAAACGGCTGGTAGGACGGTCCCACAGACGGCTGCACCTGCACTCCCGGTAGGTGACGGTGATGTCCCTCTTCCTTGCACCTATGGTTGACTTGTGGTAGCGGTGGATTCCCTCCGGTTACCCGCTCCCCGACTACAATCTGGGCCGGAGGAGCTCTACACTTTGCCCGCAGGCGCTGGCCCTGAGAAACTGTTGCCTTGGCGGTGGCGGTGTCTCTCTGCTTCAGGTTGAGCTGTTGCCTTCAATCGGGACTTGGTTGCTGGGGGATCTACGTCCCCTTCACTGACGGATTCGGCAAATTTGGCGACTCCTAGCCTTGCCGGGGTCCGAGAGGCCCCTGCCCTGGTGCTGACTGTCCTTCGGAACACTGCTCCAGACCACCGGGCACACAGCCAACAGGGTCCTTCCAGGAACTTCCGAACGGTCCCACTCCAGACGGTCACCGCCGTCGCTGACCTTGCTGTTCTGGCCCTACACAAAGCTGGACCCTTCAGGCTTTCTTTCCTTCTTGTCACCTCACTTGCTTTCCTCCTTTACCACTTTTCTACTTTCACTACTTGTTTACTCCTTCACTTAGCTCCTCACTCCAGCTCCCCCTGAGCTAATCTGCCTGGTTCTTCCCGCCTCCAGAGCTGTGATCTCCTTGGTGGGCGGAGCCAACCACCTGGCCCACCCCCTGGTGTGAATCATCAGCCTCTGGAGGAAGGCAACAAGGATTTGTAGTTTAGCTGTGATGTGCCTACCTGGAGTGTGGGGTGTAGTGGTGTTGTGACCTGTGACCCCTGGCTTGCCCAGGGCGTCACATTCCCCCTTAGCAAAATGCAGACCGTCCGCGGGCTGCCGTCCTACACCGGATTTATTTTTCTGAAAAAGATAACATTTGGAAAATCAACATATATACATTTTTAATAACTCTTCCCAAGACGGGAGGCACATTTTACTTTAACGTTGCAACGGTTTACGGTTACGGTTTCCGCTCTCTCCCACCCAAGCAACCTGGCCCTGATGCTGCCCCTAAAACCCAGGCAGCACCCCTTGACCCACAGTCCAGCACACGGTACCCGAGCGGGATCTGTCCTGCCCTCCAGAGGGTAGCCACCGGTTCCTTTGGTGGCTGGGCCCCAGCCTGCTCTGCTGAGGGCCCTCCCTCCAACCTGCCTCTCCGGAGGCGGCATTGCGGAAAACGGTAACGGTAACCAACATATTTACAAGCCACTAACGTCTGTGGTTGCCCTGCAAGTTCACGGGCTTGTCCATGGATAGTTCCCATGCATTTTTAAACGGTCCCCACGGGGACAACGGTGCCGGCTCCGGTCGGTTCAATCACTCCCCCTGAGCTAATCTGCCTGGTTCTTCCCGCCTCCAGAGCTGTGATCTCCTTGGTGGGCGGAGCCAACCGCCTGGCCCACCCCCTGGTGTGAATCATCAGCCTCTGGAGGAAGGCAACAAGGATTTGTAGTTTAGCTGTGATGTGCCTACCTGGAGTGTGGGGTGTGGTGGTGTTGTGACTTGTGACCCCTGGCTTGCCCAGGGCGTCACAGATGCAGCTTATGGGCCCCAAATCTGGTGACAGGTTCCCTTTAATGAAGCTGTTGATAAAAACTGACAAAGATGAAAATCTGATCCAAAATACTGATTAAAATCGGTCCATGTTTTTAAATATGAAAAAAATAGCGGATTTCTGAATGAGACCTTATGGGAAGTGAATTACGGAGAGGGCTTTGGTAAAAGTGTGACACTTTCCTGATGGACATATAAACATTTGGTCACTGACTCGGGATCATATATCATACGGATATCATTGATTCAATTACAGTGATTGACAGCCTGTAAGGGCTGAGAGGAGGGAGGAAAATGTTGAGTGATGGATTTTAAAATGCCTGATGACGGCTGCTGTCTGATTGCCACCTCTTGTCCCAAAAAGTGAGGCCAGAAACATGCAAAAAGTTATAAGCTGACATGGGAACTAACCAGAGCGAATCAGGAGAACCATCGATTTTGATGTTTTATGTATGGTAATACATCTTCTTTGCTCTACGTTCTCTGTAAATATCAGAACCTGAAGCATGGGGTTCTTTTTCCAAATACTAAAAGGGAATAGATAACCAGAATTAAATATATGTATTTAATTTTATTTCATTATCATTCAAAGTGGTACAGATGGTGAGATATGGAGCCTGACAGTGAAAAGTTCAAAATTATATTACTAGTGATGATAAGAATAATAACAACATTCATTCACTTATATAGCGCCATTAATTCCACAGCGCTTTACGTATATTAGCAACACCGTCCTCATTGGGGCTTAAAATCTAAATTCCCTATCTGTATGTCTTCGGAGTGTGGGAGGAAACCGGAGAACCCGGAGGAAACCCACGCATATACTAGGGATGAGTGGGCACTACCATGCTCGAATGCTTGTTACTCAAAATGAGCATGTCAGATGCCTGGACGTGCTTAACTCGAGTACTGAGAATAATGGAAGTCAATGGGAGACAGATTTTTTTCCAGAAGATCTTGAGTTTCCTATTCACTTACATTATGCCCACCTGAGCATGGTAGTGCTCACTCATCACTAATTATTACTCTTTTGCTCGTCAGTGTAGTAGCGCCATTCCTCTTGCTCTATACTTCGCATTCCTGAAGCCATATGCTACCTGTAATGCATATTCAATTGGCCTATATAAACAATTGGTGGTGGCAGCAAATAGTATATTTTGGTATTGTGGGGTTGGCAGTGACCATACTGAGAGATATATATATATATATACAGTACAGACCTAAAGTTTGGACACACCTTCTCATCTCTAGAACAACTGTTAAGAGGAGACTTTGTGCAGCAGGCCTTCATGGTAAAATAGCTGCTAGGAAACCACTGCTAAGGACAGGCAACAAGCAGAAGAGACCTGTTTGGGCTAAAGAACACAAGGAATGGACATTAGACCAGTGAAAATCTGTGCTTTGGATCCAAATTTGAGATCTTTGGATCCAACCACCATGTCTTTGTAAAAAAGTTGAATGGATGGACTCTACATGGCTGGTTCCCACTGTGAAGCATGGAGGAGGAGGTGTGATGGTGTGGGGGTGCTTTCTGGTGACACTGTTGGGGATTTATTCAAAATTGAAGGCATACAGAACCAGCATGGCTATCACAGCATCTTGCAGCGGTGTGCTATTCCATCCGGTTTGCGTTTAGTTGGACCATCATTTATTTTTCAACAGGACAATGACCCCAAACACACCTCCAGGCTATGTAAGGACTATTTGACCAAGAAGGAGAGTGATGGGGTGCTACGCCAGATGACCTGGCCTCCACAGTCACCAGACTTGAACCCAATCAAGATGGTTTGGAGTGAGCTGGACCGCAGAGTGAAGGAAAAAGGGCCAACAAGTGCTAAGCATTTCTGGGAACTCCTTCAAGACTTGGAAAACCATTTCCGGTGACTACCTCTTGAAGCTCATCAAGAGAATGCCAAGAGTGTGCAAAGTAGTAATCAAAGCAAAAGGTGGCTACTTTGAAGAACCTAGAATATAAGACATATTTTCAGTTGTTTCACACTTTTTTGTTGAGTATTTCATTCCACATGTGGTAATTCATAGTTTTGATGCCTTCAACGTGAATCTACAATTTTCAGTCAAGAAAATAAAGAAAACTCTTTGAATGAGAAGGTGTGTCCACACTTTTGGTCTGTACTGTATATATATATATATATATATATATATATATATTGTGATAACACGCTCCGGGATCGCCTTTGCTGGGTTCAAAGGGCACGTATTCACCTCAGGCAGACAGCCGAATTCAAGGTGTAACTGACGCTTGGTCAGGTTTATTGCAGTGAAGCATAAACAAAAAGAAAAAAAAACACCAACAAAATAAATCCTTGCCTGTCCGGCACTAACTATACACGGTGTTATCCTAACTACCAACTGGAGGGCTTCTCCCTTCCAGCTAAACCATACAGACATAAAGCACTGCTCCTCACAAGTGTCTCCTACACAGACAGACTTACTGCGTTCCCAGATGGAGACCCTCCCCCAACTTCCCAGATTCCTTTTACCTCCGTCCTTCACCTCCCATTAATCCATTAGTAGCCAGGTGATCCTGGCCAGGCTAAGTCACATAGGACCGATACCGGGGTGAGATATACCTGCCCTCATCCACTAATCCCACATGAGTCTCACAATATATATATATATATATATAATATATATATATATATTCCATACTTTGAAATCGGTTGTGTATATACTATAACCCTCACAGTGTGCTCCCGAATGATCAATCTAGTATTGGAAGCAGCTGCGGCCTCATCCATTGATCATCGGTCAAATGCGTAATTGTACTGATGATAGGGGGCAGTAGAGTGCTTTTCTTGACAATATGGTGGCAGCAGTAGGATATCTGCATGGTCTCCCAGGATGTGATCATGATATAATGTATCGCTGCTTGTGAAAGGGAATCTACTACACAATTACATCTCTCATTCCTGATGATGGACACAGGATAAATATATCTTCTCCAAAACTCAAATAATTGACGGCAACTAGTATTGTGGAGGCATTACATGAAGAGGATGCTTATAAAATGCTCCCTTTCCCCCCAGCCTCAGCGTAAACAGGTTATAATAAAGTAATTGTCCATTATAACATCTCTTTGGAACAATTAACAGCCACAGTCATAGGTTTATGACAGGATATTAACAAATTCACTTTTCTTCTTCATGACTAAGACCCTTTAATTGCTTCTCTCCCTTTAATTACACCTAATATTGCCTACCCTGGTAGTAGTGACTATTGTAAGCTGCCATAAAATAGATGGCCTTCCGTGCATGCAGGAACTGGCGTCATTCATGTCCTACGACTGTGGAGACCTGGGGAGATGTAGACTTCAGCTAAAGAGAAACAATGCCAAGAGATCAATAGGGATAAAAGTAAAGGGACAGTTAAAAGACGGAGTAAGGAGTCAGATAGTAAGGAATGTATCAGGGACAACATGGCACATGGAACCAGTAGACTGGTACAAGGTTCCATTTAACTAAAGGAGATAACCACAGACCAAGGAAGAACAGCTTAACTCTACTCAACAAGACTATAATAGTATAAGAAAAACAATATCGGGCATCAGGTGTAAGGATATTGTGTCTTGTAAATTGACAACTATAATAATGCCTTGTCTAGTCAAAGACTGTGCCACAAGGTCAAAGGGCAATCAGCGGAGTTGTTACTAGTCCACATCCGAAACCCCAAGGTGCAAGGGACAGCACTTGGGTTTGACTACACCATCCAAACTCTAGAGTGGTTCCCTCGTTGGGTTGGATATTCTCCTTATTGACCCAGGAGTGTTTACAGAGCTAAGCACTTGGGCTAATGCTAACCTTTACGTGGTGGTTTGTACAGAACTGTCTCAGGAACATGTCCTACAATACCTAATTCTATCAGCCCCAAAGCATTAGTTGTTGCTTTGCAAACTCATCGTCTAGGGGTGTGCTGCCTTCTATTTCAAGGTTTGGTAACTCTTTGGCAGCTCTTCACAGACATTCCAGTCATGTCTTCTGTCCACCACAAGCACAGCTATAACCTTTTAAGACCCCCATACAGATTAGACTAATATTGGCTGAACCAGCCAATATCGATGGGTTCGGCCTATGGTCTGATGTACATGGGGGCTGTCCACCACAAGTACAGCCATAACCCTTTAAGGCCCCTCTACACAATAGACTAATGTCAGCTAAACCCACAGATATCGATGGGTTCATCCAAAGGTGTGATGTGTATGGGGGCACCGGCCAAGTGATGGTCAGGAGAGTCGTCGATTGGACATGTCCAAACCTCTGTATAGAAGTGTTGGCTGAGATGGCTGTCGGCCAAACGATCGGCCAAAGCATGGTTAAGGCACCAGCAATCTAATGTGTATAGGCAGCTTCAGTCTCCTCCATATCAATCCCAACAAGCCTGTCCATCCAGGTAAACAAGGTTCCAGCTAAATCACTGCCCATATTCACAACTCCAGCGTCCCATGCAACTAGTCCACATACACCAAAAATGGTGCCAAACATCCTCTCCACACATGAATCACCCTACTGTTTTCCCACTAACAAGATTCAAAACGTCAATGTAATTGTCTAATGATAGTGCTGATGTTGGCTATTGGAGGTCACAGTGATTGGTGCCGAGATATAGTGGCCGACAAACTCAGGTTCTGGCACAACTGGAGAATTAGACATGAACCGCACCTCCAAAAATAACACTTTGATCTATGCCACTAGGCAAAAATTAAATACCTGAACACGAAGTTCTTGGTTTAGCATTCCTATCAGACTGTATGTAGCCCACTGCCATGTCACGGTGAACCTCTGAGTGGGTCCCTAACTTATATGATGCGGTGCTGCATGCCGACCACCGCCGCAGTGACCGTGCACTGGCGGGTCAGACGACCTGGTGCCTCACAACACCCATGATGCAAGGCCTGCTGTACAAAGTCTCCTCTTAACAGTTGGTCTAGAGATGTGTCTGCCGCTAGAACTCTGTGTGGCATTGACCTGGTCTCTAATCTGAGCTGCTGTTAACCTGCGATTTCTGAGGCTGGTGATTCGGATAAACTTATCCTCCGCAGCAGAGGTGACTCTTAGTCTTCTTTCCCTGGGGCGGTCCTCATGTGAGCCAGTTTTTTTGTAGCGTTTGATGGTTTTGCCACTGCACTTGGGGACACTTTCAAAGTTTTCCCAATTTTTCGGACTGACTGACCTTCATTTCTTAAAGTAATGATGGCCACTCGTTTTTCTTTACTTAGCTGCTTTTTTCTTGCTATAACACAAATTCTAACAGTCTATTCAGTAGGACTATCAGCTGTGTATCCACCAGACTTCTGCACAACACAACTGATGGTCCCAACGCCATTTATAAGACAAGAAATCACACTTATTAAACCTGACAGGGCACACCTGTGAAGTGAAAACCATTTCCGGTGACTACCTCATGAAGACCATCAAGAGAATGCCAAGAGTGTGCAAAGCAGTAATCAAAGCAAAAGGTGGCTACTTTGAAGAACCTAGAATATAAGACATATTTTCAGCTGTTTCACACTTTTTTGTTAAGTATTTCATTCCATATGTGGTAGTTCATAGTTTTGATGCCTTCAATGGGAATCTACAATTTTCAGAGTCATGAAAATAAAGAAAACTCTTTGAATGAGAAGGTGTGTCCACACTTTTGGCCTGTACTGTATATATATTTATATATATATATATATATATATATATATATATATATATATATATATATATATATATATATATATATTTATTTAGATATATTCCATACTTTGGAATCGGTTGTGTATATACTATACCCTCACAGTGTGCTCCCGAATGAGCGACCTAGTATTGGAAGCAGCTGCGGCCTCATCCATTAATCATCGGTCAAACGCTTGGTCTGTACTGTATAGATACTGCTTATTACAGTATTCTAATATTATGTTATTTATTTATTTTTCTCTTTTAGACGGGTTGCAGGGATTTATTCTTTTTTTTTATTGATTTATACAGTGTGGAGTGCTGCCTTTTGATTTTTTGGAAATATTGAAGGGACGGTAGGATTCTGTTGTGAAGGATTTTGCATATATATATATATAATCTCAATAAAAAAAAATAGAATGAATAAATCCCTACAATACATCTTAAAGAGAAAAGTATTGGAAAAATAAAAAAGGTAAATAAATATATATATATATATATATATATATATATATATATATATATATATACAGTCATATGAAAAAGTTTGGGCACCCCTATTAATGTTAACCTTTTTTCTTTATAACAATTTGGGTTTTTGCTATTTCAGTTTCATATATCTAATAACTGATGGACTGAGTAATATTTCTAGATTGAAATGAGGTTTATTGTACTAACAGAAAATGTGCAATCCGCATTTAAACAAAATTTGACCGGTGCAAAAGTATGGGCACCCTTATCAATTTCTTGATTTGAACACTCCTAACTACTTTTTACTGACTTACTAAAGCACTAAATTGGTTTTGTAACCTCATTGAGCTTTGAACTTCATAGGCAGGTGTATCCAATCATGAGAAAAGGTATTTAAGGTGGCCACTTGCAAGTTGTTCTCCTATTTGAATCTCCTATGAAGAGTGGCATCATGGGCTCCTCAAAACAACTCTCAAATGATCTGAAAACAAAGATTATTCAACATAGTTGTTCAGGGGAAGGATACAAAAAGTTGTCTCAGAGATTTAAACTGTCAGTTTCCACTGTGAGGAACATAGTAAGGAAATGGAAGAACACAGGTACAGTTCTTGTTACACCCAGAAGTGGTAGGCCAAGAAAAATATCAGAAAGGCAGAGAAGAAGAATGGTGAGAACAGTCAAGGACAATCCACAGACCACCTCCAAAGACCTGCAGCATCATCTTGCTGCAGATGGTGTCAATGTGCATCGGTCAACAATACAGTGCACTTTGCACAAGGAGAAGCTGTATGGGAGAGTGATGCGAAAGAAGCCGTTTCTGCAAGCACGCCACAAACAGAGTCACCTGAGGTATGCAAAAGCACATTTGGACAAGCCAGTTACATTTTGGAAGAAGGTGTTGTGGACTGATGAAACAAAGATTGAGTTGTTTGGTCATACAAAAAGGCATTATGCATGGAGGCAAAAAAACACGGCATTGCAAGAAAAGCACTTGCTACCCACAGTAAAATTTGGTGGAGGTTCCATCATGCTTTAGGGCTGTGTGGCCAATGCCGGCACCGGGAATCTTGTTAAAGTTGAGAGTCGCATGGATTCAACTCAGTATCAGCAGATTCTTGACAATAATGTGCAAGAATCAGTGACGAAGTTGAAGTTACACAGGGGATGGATATTTCAGCAAGACAATGATCCAAAACACCGCTCCAAATCTACTCAGGCATTCATGCAGAGGAACAATTACAATGTTCTGGAATGGCCATCCCAGTCCCCAGACCTGAGTATCATTGAAAATCTGTGGGATGGTGTGAAGCGTGCTGTCCATGCTCGGCGACCATCAAACTTAGCTGAACTGGAATTGTTTTGTAAACAGGAATGGTCAAATATAGCTTCATCCAGGAACTCATTAAAAGCTACAGGAAGCGACTAGAGGCTGGGATTTTTGCAAAAGGAGGATTTACAAAATATTAATGTCATTTTTATGTTGAGGTGCCCATACTTTTGCACCGGTCAAATTTTGATTAAATGCGGAATGCACATTTTCTGTTAGTACAATAAACCTCATTTCAATCCAGAAATATTACTCAGTCCATCAGTTATTAGATATATGAAACTGAAATAGCTGCTGCAAAACCCAAATTGTTATAAAAATAAAAGTTTAACATTAATAGGGGTGCCCAAACGTTTTCATATGACTGTATATGTATATATATATATATATATATATATATATATATATATACAAAATATATATATATATATATACTAGCTGTATTACCCGGCTTCGCCCGGGTTAATAACTGTTGTTAATAAAATAGAATGTATTACCAAAAATGTATTCTGCACACAATATCCGCTTCCCGGGATAGTAACTGTCTCTGTTTATCTCCCATTCTCTGTCTGTCTCCCCCTCTGTATATATCTCTTTGTCTCTCTCTCTATCTCTTTCTCTGTCTGTCTCTTTCCCTGTCTGTCTCTGACTGTCTCTTTCTCTGTCTGTCTCAATCTCTTTCCCTGTCTGTCTATCTATCGCTTTCATATAAGGGCGTGGCTGCGCATTCTTCTGAAGTTCTGGCTGCACTGTGGCTCCCAGCTCCATTCACTGTAATGGAGGCAGGTTTTTTGGCGAATAACTAAATCGGTTAAAATTTCCCCTCAAAACATAGCCTATGACGCTCTCGGGGTCCAGACGTGTGAGTGTGCAAAACTTTGTGGCTGTAGCTGCGACGGTGCAGATGCCAATCCCGGACATACATACACACACATACACACATTCAGCTTTATATATTAGATATAGATATATATATATATATATATATATATATATATATATATATATATAAAATATATATGAATCAGAAAGAAAACTAATTGAATTAATACGTAAAATTGTTCTAAATTGTACAAAACGTTTGGAAAGATTTCATATACCGGTAACAATTTCTCCACATTTACCTGTACATTTTAGAACTATTTTTTGTATTTATTTATTATTTATTTAATATTACATTTACTTTTTCGTGTTGTCTCTCCTGTAACATTCCCTTTTTTAGGTCGTTTAGGTCTCAATTTCCTGCTAAAATGAACTGAGCCTCATGAAGGGGCTGTAAAGAATGACATTTCAGGGTTCAAAGCCCCGCGGAGCATTGCCTGACAGATAAAGGCCCCAGTATAAGCTAAGGAGGATGGGACTGGGATAAGACAATAGAAAGTAAGGAGGAGAGGAAACAATTCCCTCCACTAAAGCCCAGTATGAGATCTTCATCTGCGGGTCCCAGTAACCTTTTCCCAGTTAATTATTACAGGCCTGAGCCTGCAGTCACGACTCGCTGCTCCGCTAGAAATGACAATTAATTTAAGACTAATAGGATTTTAAACTCAAACCGATCCATAGAGGGTTTTATGGGGGAATATGAATACACTTAGGAGAGAGCCAGCTGTGGGTGGGGAGACAGTCAGGGATTTGGCAGACGGATGAATGAATTAGGGATGAAGGGAGGCTACTGATCTTAAATCCCTTTTAGTGGATTGGGGATTGCTGCTAAAGATTTAATTTCCACTTGCTCACAAACCGCCGCGGTCGTAGAAGAAATGGATGATCATATTCTCTCGGCTCCATTGAGACCCTGATTCATGCACTCACTATGCTGTTAATTATACATAGCGGCCCCCAACACCTACACCCATGTACCCCAACACAAGGCCTGTTACAATTGGGGCCGCTCGCCAATACTTCTACTTTTACTAAAAGTCTTAACTTTGATAAGACAGACTTGTTTTCTTTAATTCTGCTTGATCCTATTGCAAAACTAGTAACATCTCCCGTCTTCTGTGTAACATTTGTAATATTGGGGTCTTATATTGGGCTAGGGGTCCTTGGGGTTTGCACTCAGTGTAACTTTGCCTCTTTACTTCCTCTTCTTAACTTGTACATTAAAAGTAAAACTAAGCACCACAATCACCAAATTCTGTGAAAGAGAATATGTCATCTAAGGAAACAAAATTTACCTGGAGATAAAGGGTTAAAGCTACATTACTGAATTTGTGGCTACTTGTAGAAAAGTGACTTATTTCCTCCCAGAGGCCGCTGGCTTTTAGTCATGGAGACATGCACGGAGCAGCTTCAGTCACCGCTCACAGTGCTGCTCACTATTGTCACGCCTGTCTCTCTGCTTTATGAGACTAGTGACAGATTCAGGAGTAGAGTCATTTTCGATCCTTGACTCTCAATATTAAATGTGTTTTTAATTCCTTTGGCAGTTGTAGGGTTAATGTCAGTATTCCTTGCAGGCTAATTACCTGTTCAGGTGTGTCCGACTTGGGACCACTCGCAGTCCCTTTATATACCCTCTGTTACGTGCAGAGGGTGCTGGTTATTCTGTTTGCCATTTGGATGCTTGGCCTGGAGGTGTAAGGAGCTGCTGAAAACCCTCTGCTGAAGTTGCTATGATGGCTGCAGTCTTGGTTCTGACTGCAGTCTGTTGTAGTGTTTCCCCTGTCTGTCTTCCTTCCCTGGTGTGTTGTTTCAGTGCAGCGGTGGGGCTAGCGTCCCTTACCTGCCCACTCCCTAGCCAGTGACTATTATAGTGTCTCTCAGGGCTTCAGATTCCTGCTTGGTGACAGGTGAGGAACCTGCATAGAGACTGGCTAGCAGTGCAGGGTACAGCAACAGGTAACTAGAGGAGGTGTCTGTCTTCCCTCTCACTAGTCCTAGGGCCGACCGTTGTCCCCAGTGTCCCCAGTGTACCCCTTGTTTGTTGTGGTGTAGCTCATATTGTTGTGTATTTTGGCTTACGTCGGACTCTTCCGCTAGTCCGTGTTGTGACAACTATACTCTGAGCGCAACCCGGCATTATGATTGACAAGATGCTCTCCACAGATGTTCTGCACAGCCGGCTGTCAATCAAAGTTCCGGGGCATGTTTACACTCTCAAAATAGTGACTGATACTGTGAGAAGTAACTGTAGTCACTCCTTGCATAACTGAAAGACGGCAGCTCCTGGGAAGAAAAAAGTTCCTTTTTTCCCTGTAGCCCCACTTTCAGTACGGTGTCCAAGCAGCATTATGATTCCATTAACCTACAAATCAAACCTATATCTGCAGGTTGATAGCATATTCAGACTGGTTCCCATTAAAGTGTAATTACAAGTATCAGTGGTCTTATAGAGATTTTACATGGAAGAAAGTCTCTCAGTATATATTACTTATTGAAATAATAAGAAAACTCCTTCCATAATTATCATGGAGTTGGTTTCTGTGGTGCCGATATTTATCTATTTATACAAAAACTCTCATAGATCAGAGGGCAACAAAAGTGACAATGATTTCTACATCGATGCAAAATAAAGCAGCACAATATTGATTCAGGAGCACTTTGCTTTAATTATGATCATGAATGAATTCAAGTAAATACATTTTAAAAGATAATCCTGCACATTGAAAATAACCCAGCACATGAGTTGTATGTAGGCAATTTCCCAACGCACATTTCGCTAAATAGCTTCTTCTGGGGCACTGATCTCTATACAAGAAACCAGCTTTATTAGTAGCACAAATTGAATACCTGCACCTAGTCCTAATCATATGGCACACCTAAGAAAGGTGAGGAATAAATAGCAAATACAGAGAACAGACATCTTTATCCCTCTGGTGGGAACAATAGCTTTAATAACAAATTTGGGAATAATGTGCCTGTCAGGCGCAGGCTAGAAAAATACCTATAATATCTAATTTTTGCAATTTCAGTGATCTAAAAGTGGTCAGAGACCTTCATAGGGATGCAACAAAAGAGACTACACATAATCAGGTGCAAAACAAACCCATTTACTCAACATAAAAGTAATAACTCTGAAATACACACATTTCAAAACTCCCACCAAATAGCCCCCAGTTATAACACATAATTGTTATTAAAAAGAGAAAAATGTGGCAAAAAAACATAATTTCAAGGCACCTAAAATAATATTACACACATAATTATTCAGAATTAGATCCTGAAGTTTCCCCAGAAAAAAACACATTTGCAGAGCAAAGAGCAAGAATTACACATCAAGTGTGATGTGTTCAGGAACAATGAGCCTGAGAAGCCAGCACAGGTATATCTGCCCTCTTGAAGCTCTGCAGACCAACTGTGGTATCAGGTTTCACACAGCAGCTAGAGCCAGGAGACTACCTGGAGAGAGGGGATTTCCTGAAAATCTGGTGAGGTGGGAGAAATTAAAGTAAAAGAGAAGCGCCTGTCAGGCACATTAATCCCATCCGAGGGTTAAAGGGCAGTGCTACATATGTCACAGGGGGTCTATGAGACGTCATCGTAGCAGACACTTTCAGAGTGTATCTTAGCACCATTTTGGATGTTTTTATATTAAAGATTTTGAGGACATCAGATGCTGAGAGAAGGTAGAAGAGCATTTGAGGCATTTGGTGCACCCCCCTAAAGCCCACATCCATGTCTCCGGTGCATGTGACGTCTGCTTTCACACGTACCAGAGAGATGGACAAATGTAGACTGATTAAAATCAATGGGTCTGCGCACACCTCAGTGTTTTGACATGGACTGTGTGTCTATATGGCGCAAATGCGTGTCCGTGTGTGCCGCACTGGCTACATGTCCTTTTTTCTGCCGGCAGCACGGGCGTCACATGGACCGCACACTGATGGGATATGTGTGACACGTACCGGAGAAAACACAGGTCACATAAAAATAAAGAATGTTTATACTTACCTGTCTCCGGCACTGCTGTTGCTTCTGGGTCCGCTCATTATGCTCATGAATATTCACTGCACTGACTGCGGACCCAGAAGTAACAGCAGTACTGGAGACGGGTCAGTATACAAGTTCATGCTGTCTGTGTGCTATCCAGATCTCACACAGATAGCACAGGGACAGCACACGTAGAACACGCACAAGGACACACATACGCACTTACACCACGGAACGTGCAAAACATTTGTGTTTTGCATGGATATGTGAAGGAGGCCTAAGGTATGTTGGAAAGGAACAAAATGACTGTGCTAATCAATATGTACATGTAGCCTGCACGGTTCAGGCTAAGAACAGTTTGTTGCTGTATACCTATTCGATTTTCCTATTTTTCACCCTCTTTGGAGCCTTCCATAGTTCGGAACCATATTGGAGGCGAACACAGACAGAAAAGGGTCCCCGTAGAAGGACAGTATATGGGATCTTTTCATGCTAATAACTCATCATTATGCCCAAGTCTACCTGCTTTGGAGGTAGCAATGGGTCCCCTGACCTCTTGAACACCGATGCGGCCGCGCAAGTTGCTCCAATGATATGTCCGCCCCCGGAGGTAGCAGTAGATATAAGGAATTGGGGGGTCTTGTTTTGGGGGATACTGCACTATAATCTATTGTAAGAGGTGAAATAACCAGAATAATTCACAGTTAAATTTGCAAATGTAAATGGTCTTTGGCTTCCGCCCTGCAAAAAGCAACAGTAGTGGCCGAGCTTTATTAATGGTTATTTGCTAGGAGAGCTCACTTTCCTCCACATAATGCAATTGTCAAGGGCAATTTTTAGGTCAAAGAATAATTTAAAGTTTTACTTACCAAACCTAAGCTGCACACATATACATTTCCTCCATAGGGAACCACTACAACATCAGGGTTAATATGTACTGACTTCTGCTCTCCCCGGGGAAACATAAGGAGATTATTTGTAAGAGTTTTCACTCTGGATAAAGCTGCGCTCTGTTCACGTAGAATTTTCTACACCATCTATTGCATATTTATTTTAGTATATTGCTACGTAACCAAAAAAGTGAGAAAACAACAAAACCTATGGGCACCAAGACAAAACGTTATTTACTACAGTATGGTTCAAGAGTAAGCTTTCTACGTTATATATGTTGTATGTGATGTTCTTCTGTCAACTTACAATTGGCTCTGGGGTAAATTTTGCTACTACAAACAGATTTATAACATTACTAGCTGTAATACCCGGCATTGCCCATAATAGTAACTGTCTCTCTCCCTCTCTGTCTGTCTCTCTCTGTCATTCTCTGTCTCTGTCTGTCTCTCTCTGTCTCTTTCTGTCTGTCTCCGTCTGCAAACAAGAAAGCAACGGAGACACCATCGCATGTTTCTCAACACTGCCAGGAAACTAGCCAGATCTTTCACTGGGAAGGAACAACCACGGGAAGGGCAGTCTCCAGTCAAAGAAACCGCCTATTCCAAAACATGGTATCCATCCACAGACAGCTGTTTCGGGGTATTTGCCTCTCATCAGTGTGGAGTAGGAATCTGGCTAGTGGGAGCAATGCCTAGTAGAAGACTACATAATCAAGGATGGTTGAACTTAGGGAGATCAACATCCATACCGCGGAGACACCATCACGTGTTTCTCAATGCAGTGATTCTAGAGCAATGCCCCCTGTGAAATATGCAAACAAGAAAGCCGCGGAGACACCATCACAGCTGTCTGTACATGGATACCATGTTTGGCATAGGTGGTCTCCTTGATTGGGAACTGCCCTTCCCGTGGTTGTTCCTTCCCGGTGAAAGACCTGGCTGGTTTTCTGTCAGCGTTGAGAAACATGTGATGGTGTCTCCGCAGCTTTCTTGTTTGCATATTTCCCAGGGGGCATTGCTCTAGAATCACTGCGTTGAGAAATACGTGATGGTGTCTCCGTGGTGTGGATGTTGATCTCCCTAAGTTCAACCATCCTTGCTTATGTAGTCTTCTGCTAGGCACTGCTCCCACTAGCCAGATTCCTACTCCACACTGATGAGGGGCAAATACCCCGAAACAGCTGTCTGTGGATGGATACCATGTTTTGGCATAGGCTATAATAATAAATAATAATAATAATAATAATAGGCAGTTTCCTTGACTGTCTCCATCTGTCTGTCTGTCTCCGTTTGTCTGTCTCTCTCTTTCTGTTTCTGTCTCTCTGTCTCCATCTGTCTCTTTTTGTCTGTCTCTCTTTGTCTGTCTCTCTGTCTTTCTCTGCCGGTCTCTTTGTTTGTCTGTCTGTGTATTTCTCTATCTGTCTCTGTGTCTGTCTGTCTCTGTCTGTCTGTCTATCTTTCTGTTTCTCTCTCTGTTTGTCTCTCTTTATCTATACATGTCTCTGTCTGTCTGTCTGTCTGTCTGTGTCTCTGTCGCTCTCTGTCTCTTTCTCTCTATTTGTCTCTCCACTGAAATCATATTACCTCACACATAAACTTCTTATACTAAGAATGTCCTTCGTTGCCTATAGCAACCAATCAGAGCTCCTATTAATAACCTGTAGCTCCCAGCTCCATTGACTTTAATGTAAGCAGTTTTTTTGGTGAATAACGGTAAAGTGCCGGGTTAAATTTTCCTCTCAAAACATAGTCTATGATGTTTCCTGAGTCTAATGCGGTGGCTGTGCAAAATGTCATGATTAGAAATGCAATGGTGCAGATTCCTTTAGTGGATACTGTAAGGATGCAATGTGGTAGATGGCCGGTATGTGTCACAGAGGGGGAAATCCTCTGTGATCTGAACCTGGAATGTTTCTCTGGGACTTGCAGTTCCATGAGGATTGTTGTACACATTCAGGGCTGGGTTCATGGGATGGTCAGAAGTGATGGGCGGGACTGACCATCCACATACCTCCCATACGTAGGTGTGTCTCATGGGATTTAATGGAGCTGTCGTTTGTCACATGATCTCTGTGTGCTGGTGGGAGCCATCTTGGTTGGAGCACATGTGCAGGAGATCCTGTGCATACAGAGCTAGTGAGGGCTCTGAAATGTCAGGGAGCTGCAGAATCCACTGAGGATGTGAGGAATTGGAACGTGTCCATGGGCCGGGATGTTGAGCCCAGTGTGAGAGTCTCCCTGGACTGGATGGAGGCAGACTGACAGCCTGCAAACCTACTGGCAGGTAACACCCCAGAAAGGGGACTATACTGGCTGATGCCAGAGAATGAACTGTATGAACAATCAGCAGTTTAAACAGACAGTGAGACATTGTCCTGCGGGAAAGTGGCTGTGGCCCATTACACTGCGTGGTTTATGAGGATGTGAATAAATCACCGAGATTCTTTAAGTGACAAAGTGCTTGTGTGTGTCTTGATCCCGCTGCCAGACGTGTGCCCCAAGACGTTCAGGGCCCAGGTCGTCACAATACACACACACACACACATTTATACATACATACAGTATGTCACAGTGGAAACTGACAGTTTAAATCTCTGAGACAACTTTTTGTATCCTTCCCCTGAACAACTATGTTGAATAATCTTTGTTTTCAGATCATTTGAGAGTTGTTTTGAGGAGCCCGTGATGCCACTCTTCATAGGAGATTCAAATAGGAGAACAACTTGCAAGTGGCCATCTTAAATACCTTTTCTCATGATTGGATACACCTGCCTATGAAGTTCAAAGCTCAATGAGGTTACAAAACCAATTTAGTGCTTTAGTAAATCAGTAAAAAGTAGTTAGGAGTGTTCAAAACAAGAAATTGATAAGGGTGCCCATACTTATGCACCTGTCAAATTTAGTTTAAATGCGGATTGCACATTTTCTGTTAGTACAATAAACCTCATTTCAATCCAGAAATATTACTCAGTCCATCAGTTATTAGATATAGGAAACTGAAATAGCTGCTGCAAAACCCCAAATTGTTATAAAGAAGAAAGGTTAACATTAATAGGGGTGCCCAAACTTTTTCATATGACTGTACATACTCACACATACATACATACATACTGTACATACATACACATATACCCACATACTTACACTCAGCATTATATATTAGAATGTATCACCACTATACATAAAGCCACCATACAATTTCATGCCATAATATGATATACTTCCAAATTCCATTTTCAAAGATTTGTCATCATTAGTGAAGGCTTGACCCGCAGATATCCGAGACTTGGTTTATAATCAGTGATCATTAAAATTTTATGGTTCTCATGAAGATGCCCAAAGAGAAGAGTTGAAGACCGCTCCTTTTGGCTAATCAGACTAGACTTACTGTACATATATGGAAAAGTGTAGGCCATATCTCAGGAATGGAGAGGCGTAAGAACAAAAGAAAACAACGCCAGATTTCCAAGAACGGTGGCGTAAAAAAAAATCCATAATTATAGCAGATCCTCCTTAAGATGCACAATATAATTAAAAAAAAGAAAGAAACAGAATCTGAAGGGTCAATATAAAGGCCGAAATATATCGTAAGTCATTGGAGTTTGCCTCCTTGTTGAGTCTGCTTTGCCTGTTGTCACATTTTTCTACATTTTATTGTTTTTGGAAGCAAATTGTCTTTGGTTTCCTTTGGGCACGGCTTGGTGCTAATGGGCAAAATGTTGCACTAGCCATCGGAGCAACATAAAGCTCAGGGGCCCCAATGTAAACTCTGTGCTGCCATATATCAACGTGTCTTCTTTTGTTAAGGGGTGTACAGGCATTCTGCCACGATTCCTCTGTGCAGAGCATCTTGCACACAGGTGATGCTCTGCCGTGCCTTCCTAAACATCAGACCCAGCATTGACATGTTTCCTTTGTGCAGAGCATTTTGCATTTGGAGATACTCTACTATGTTTCTTTGAGCAATTGCTGAAGATTGTTTGACAGCACAGGATTCCATGCAGGTTCTGGGAGGTGCTTATACTCAGGTGTTCCTTGGGTCCTGGTAATTGCTCTGTTACATTACTGAACACGCTCTCCCAGAACTTTGCTAGTCTTACTCTCTGGTTCTGCAGTTGTGTTCTTGGCTTATGTTCGTGCTTGTGTTCTAATCTAAGTTTCTTGACCCGAACCGTTGTTTGACTCCTCTCTGCCCACTCCCTGTACTTGATGTTAGCGCCTGGCTTCTGACCTCGGACCGTTCTCTGACCACGTTTCTGTCTGCTCCCTGAATCTATACAACCTTTTCTGGAATTCTGACCCTTGGTCTGTGACTTGACTGCATTTCTGCTTACTCCCTGTGTCCTATCGTGTCCTCCTGTTTCCTGACCCCGGCTTGTCTGACTGCTCTTCCATCTATATTATCCTTACCACAGCCATCAGGGCTCGGGTGCTAGAGCACCTTCTATGGCTAATCCTCTGGGCCATGCTTTCTTTAATCCATCGGTTGATGATATCCAAAAAATGACACAAAATAGAAACAGTCCAAAAACATCCACAGAGGATTTTCTAATCAGCATATCATAAATATCTGATTGGTTGGGTTCCAGCAATTTGAATGGCCACTATTAACAAGATCAAGTGCTTCCCATTGGTAGAATTAAAAAAAAGCACCCATTCAGGGAAAGGTGCCACGGATACTTTTTAATTTGATATCCAATTGACCCCTGAACCATTTTATTCTATACTGTATATGCCCAAATCCTTTACTGTTGAGAATCCAAGATCATCACCTTCAGGTTGAGGTCACACTGGTGTAGATTCTTTCTTCCAAGACAATTTGGTTGATTATGTTAATGATACTCCGATCAGACTCTGATCCGAGTGTCATCATAGTATGATCTAATTCTCTCAAATGAGGAAAATCATAGCACAGGTTTGGAGAACATGGAGATCAAAATTCCTCCATCTTCTCCATTGTGTAAGTCCATAGAAATCGGGCTGCACTCAGATTTCCGTGCAGTCATAAGCGGGCTTTACACGCTACGTAATCGTTAATGAATTATCGTCGGGGTCACGGTGTTTGTGACGCACATCCGGCGTCATTAACGAGATCGCAGCATGTGACACTTATGTGCGACCTTAAACGATCGCAAAAGCGGTCAAAATCGTTTGCTGCGGAGAAGTCGTCCTGAAACAAAAAATCGTTTTCTGCTTATTAGCGATGTTGTTCCTCGTTCCTGCGGCAGCACACATCGCTGTGTGTGACACCGCAGGAGCGAGGAACATCTCCTTACCTGACTCCACCGGCAATGCGGAAGGAAGGAGGTGGGCGGGATGTTACGTCCCGCTCATCTCTGCCCCTCCGCTTCTATTGGACGCCTGCCGTGTGCCGTCGCTTAGAAAGGAGGCGGTTCACCGGCCAGAGCGACATCGCAGGGCAGGTAAGTCCGTGTGACGGGAGTAAGCGAGGTTGTGCGGCACGGGCAACGATTTGCCCGTGTCGCACAACCGACGGGGGCGGGTACGATCCCTTGCGATCTCGCTAGCGAGATCGCAGCGTGTAAAGCCCACTATAGAATTGAAAGGGTGAGCGCCATCTGAGATACGCTGCCAATCACTGCATGATGTGATTTTTTTCATGTCGAAAACAATGGTCTGAGTTGTATCCGATAAAACATCTGTTTGCCCAAGTCTATGTTATACACTCATGTGAGTGAGCTCTCAATGAATAAGTGCTTCCAATGTGTTAATCTTAAAGGGGTTGTCCATTACTTTTACAATGATGGCCTATCTTTAGGATAGATGTAGAAACTTGGCACTCAAGATCAATGTGAATATGGGTTTTTATTGTGAAGAACTTGTAGGACCAGCACAAGCACAGACATTTTGGTCAAAAGTTGGGTATGACGCGGTGTCCACACCTATCTGTGTGCCGTCATACCCAACTACGCCGCTTCCACACTAGTATACTTTTTGAGGACCCTCTGCACGCACACTGATGAAGGTCTTTTGACCGAAATGTCTGTGCTTGTGCTGGTCCTACAAGTTCTTCATAATAAAAAGCACTATTCACATTGATCTTGAGTGCCAAGTTTCTACATCTACTTAAGATGGTTTTGAACCCTACTTGTGCACCACCCCAGAAGTACCATGGTATCAAGCATCATTAGGACAGGTTATCAATGTCTGATTGGCCAGGATCCGACACCAGGCACCCTCTGCCAATCAGCTGTTCTATGTGCCGATGGCAATAGGAGGCGGTTGTGCAATATCCGTCCGCGGCCACTATCAGTTGACCGAACAGTTCCGGAACTGAGCATTTCCTACTGCCACCTGCACCAAGAACAGCTGATCAGTGAGGGTCACACACACACCTCCATGGAATGGCATAGGACCCCGGCCAATAAGACATTGATGACCTATTAATGTAATTCTTTAGGTATCAGTACAGTTTAAACTATTACAAAAAAAATTGCGAAAATTACTCAATTTTTAGACTTTAAGTCTTCAATATTTTTTTTCTTTCTCCTTTAATTGGGTGACCTGTCTAAGTGGTTACAAAGGTTTATGATCTACGGGTTTTATTTACAGATATTTTTTCTAGTTTTTGCCTATTTTTCAATTTTTTTGCCTATTTACAATACAGTAGTTTTTATGCTGGGTAACCTGTGTAAGTGGGTACAGAGGTGTTTGATCTACATGTTTCATTTACAGATATTTTTTCTGCTTTTTTGCTTATTTTATTAGTTTTTTTGCCTATTTTTCTAGTTTTTGCTTAGTTTTTTAGTTTTTTCGCCTTATTTACAATACAGTCGTTTTTATGCTGGGTCACCTGTGTAAGTGGGTACGGAGGTGTTTGATCTACACGTTTCATTTACAGATGTTTTTTCTAGTTTTTTGCCTATTTTTTCTAGTTTTTTTACCTATTTTTCTAGTTTTTACCTAGTTTTTTCGTCTTAATTACAATACAGTAGTTTTTACGGTATTTATATACTGTATCTTTTTTGTGTTGGTTTTTTTTTTCATGTAAGACAAGATGGATTTGGGAACACAAGTTAAGACGTGTGAATCGTTGCCATGGAAGGATACAGCGCGGAGATGCTCTAAAGGTTAATCTTTGTTATTTCTTCTCCCTATTTATACCTAGGGATTTGCAGTTTTGTTGCGGGTGCTTTCAAAGTTATCCTACTAAAGTGAAAGGCGTCATTCGGGAGGTGCTTTGAAATGCACATTTCAGGAATTTGCGCTTAACACAAGAGACAAAAAAAGTGCGGTTCAGTTTTACTGCCCGTTAAAAAAGACAAAACAAAAGGCAGAACAATCAATGTCTTAGAGCATCAGAGCATTGGGAGGTCAGGTGGAGGAATCCAACTGTGTCTTCCCATTAGTTACAGAATAACTTTGTATGTGGCTTACGAGGTATAGAAGTAAAAAAAAAAAAAGTTTAATCTTTGACTTGGAAAAAAAAAGAGATTAGGAATTATTTTTAGCATTTTATCTCCACATTTTTGCTTTTCTTTTGTCTATACTTTTGAACTTTTAATTGAATTTAGCCAATTTTAAAGATTCAAAATTTGGTTTAAAAATTGAGAAAAGTCAAAGGAGACGTTAATGTTAAAAAGGGACATTTTAGGTAAATTTTATGCAAATTAAATAAGGCTTAATACAGAAATATGGGATTAGTTATAAAGTAGGAATCTGGTTGTGTATTAAGATTTTCATTTTCAATTTATGATTTTTTTTTTTAAAAATTTTGTGTACTTTTTTTTAAACATATTTTTGAAAAGAATCTGAAAGTCCCAATATTGTAGTGTCCACAGGGTCAAAATGGCAACTGGACGAATAATGATCGTCGGGAGAATCATTATCTGGCTGAATTGACAATGTAGTTGAAAGTTAACCATTGACCATCAGGCTTTGAATATCCCTCATCTTCTATTGAGAAAGCAGCTGGTCTGAGCAGGGTAACATGGTCAAATCGTAAAATTGAAAATAAAAGTGTCTTGTTCTTTAAATTCAGATTAGACACCATGGATTTTACCGTCTCTAGTTATTGAACGGCACAGTTCCACCCAAATAGATAGATTCTTCTAAGCTGAGAATTATTAGGGGTTTCTTTAGTAATATCGCTCTTCCATCTAACTGGTGAAAAAAGACCCAAACTAACGATCATGAGAATATTTATAAAATTCACTATACCCTTCCGGAATCTGTATGCTCACACAGAAAATCCTCTATGGGGCCAAACTACGGATCCATTGGTACTGATGGATCGTGTTTCTGTAATATTTCTAATGGTCAACATCATGTCCCATTTATGTGTCTCTAGTACGAAGTATTAAATTAAGGGCACAGTATAGTCATTTTTCTCTATTCAGATAGATTGTATATACATATGTGGTGGATGGATAGAAAATAGATGATAGATAGATAGATAGATAGATAGATAGATAGATAGATAGATAGATAGACAGACAGACAGACAGACAGACAGACAGATAGATAGATAGATAGCTGGATGGACAGAGGGATGGATGGATGGATGGATAGATAGATAGATAGATAGATGGACAGAGGGATGGATGGATAGACAGACAGACAGACAGATAGAAGATAGATAGATATATAGAAAGATAGATAGTGATAGCAACCCATAGTGAGAGTCCACAGAGAGTGCACAGGAGACCACATGCCCCACAATGGCAACACATAGCAATCCCCAGAGAGAATCCACAGAGAGGGCACAGGAGACCACATGCCACACAATGGCAACACACAGCAACCCATAGTGAGAGTCCACAGAGAGGGCACAGGAGACCACATGCCCCACAATGGCAACACACAGCAACCCATAGTGAGAGTCCACAGAGAGGGCACAGGGGACCACAGGCCCCACAATGGCAACACATAGCAATCCCCAGAGAGAGTCCACAGAGAGGGCACAGGAGACCACATGCCCCACAATGCCAACACACAGCAAACCCCAGAGAGAGTCCACATAGAGGGCACAGGGGACCACATGCCCCACAATGGTATTACAAAACAACAGTGAACAGTGACAGAAATAAGGACATTGCTCAAAACATTGTGCGGCCAACTCATGAGACACCCTTAACACATGCCACCCAAACCCTCTACCACAAGAACCTGTTATGTCCTATGAAAATCTTTCTTCATTATAAGGTATATCGACCAAATATGCCATCCTTAGTTATCAGTAGCTGGAACATTCAAGGATTGAATGCCTCAGCTTTTGGGTCCAAGACAAATGACCCAGACTTCAAACAAAGGCTAAAGAACATTGACATCCAGATCCTCCTGGAGACATGGGTACGGACAGAGGAGGAATCCCTGGCACCCATAGGATATAGGGAATTTTCTGTCTCTGCCAAGAAAAACAAGAACACCATACAGGGCCGCTGTTCAGGAGGAATACTAATATGGTACAAGGAGGAGATTAAAGATCACATCAAGGCAGTAAAAAGAGGAGAAAGCCATATCTGGATGAGGATAGGCAGCTCCATCCTCACCTCTCAGCAGGACATCTACCTCTGCGCAGCCTACATTCCTCCATCAGAATCCCCATACTATAAGCCGGACATCTGTGAGGACCTACGGAGGGAGGTAGCCCAATTCCAGTCCAAGGGCAGAGTTCTCATCTCAATGCCAGGACAGGTACAGAGAAGGACTGCCTGTCACCTGACAGAAATACATATGTAATGGGAGAGGGGCCCTTCTACAGTGACTCAGTACAGACAGCAAGAAACAGCTTTGACAGAGTGGTGAATAAAAGCGGCAGAACCCTGTTGAACCTGTGTCGGAGCTTGGGGTTATATATAGTGAATGGGCGCATCAGGGGGAACTCATTAGGGAGATTTACAGTAAACTCCCACATTGGCAGCAGTGTAGTGGATTATGCCATAACAGACATGGACCCAGCAAAAATAAATGCCTTCATAGTCACCCCCGAAACTCACCTGTCAGACCATAACCAGACACTGCTGTACATGAGATCCACGGACAAGCAATACACAGATAAGCCCCACCTGACCGGTCTCCACTGTCGCGGGCGGAGGAGGGAACGCCGCGCTCTCCCGCTGCTCGGGTCCGGCTGGCACTGCGGCCTGCTGCCGCTGCTCGGTGGCTTGAGCGATGGGCCAGATCCCGGGGACTCGAGCGGCGCTCCTTGCCCGTGAGTGAAAGGGGTTGTTTGGGTGTGGGGATTGTTTATTGTCCGTGACGCCACCCACGGTTGTGGTGATTTGTTGACACCACCGCTGCTCTGTATGGGGATCCCGGGAAGGATGGTATGGAGCAGCCAGTTGTTGTGTTGCCCCTCCGTGGGTAGGGGTTGGTGATCCCGGGGCCCAGTGATGAGGTGGGTGATGCAGGGCTTGGTGGGCGCAGGGACGCGGGGGCAGCGCTGTGCCTGGCGGCACTGTGGTACTCACTCAGCCTGAGACGATGACACAGTTCTCGGTAAAACACACGGCTGGAAAGACGGTTCCCACGGACGGCTGCACTTGCTTTCCCCAGTAGGTGATGGTCCCTCTGTTCTGCACCTATGATGATAATGGTTGCGATGGGTTCCCACCGGTAACCCGCTCCCCGGCTTGGATATGGGCCGGAGGAGCCCTACTTTGCCCGCAGGCGCTGGCCCTGAGAAACTGGTGCCCTGGCGGTGGCGGTGTCTCTCCGTTACGGTTGGACTGTTGCCTTCAATCGGGACTTGGTTGTTAGGAGACAGACGTCCCCTTCACTGACGGATTTGGCAAATATGGCGACTCCTAGCCTTGCCGGGATCCGAAAGGCCCCTGCCCTGGTGCTGACTGTTCTTCGTATACTGCTCCAGACCGCCGGGCCACTACCCGTCCGCGGTCCTTCCAGCAACCTCCAAGCAGTCACCCCTGCAGACTATCACCGCCGTCTGCTGACCTTGCTGTCACTGTCCGGGACACACACCCGGACCAACCTCAGGCTTTACAAAACTGTTTGTTTTCACTTTACTTCAGCTTCTCTCCTAAGCTCCTCTACCACTTCACTGTTTACTCCTTCACTTCCCTAACTGAACTGCCTGGTTCCTCCTGCCTCCAGGGCTGTGAACTCCTCGGTGGGCGGAGCCAACCGCCTGGCCCACCCCCTGGTGTGAACATCAGCCCCTGGAGGAAGGCAACAAGGATTTTAGTTAGCCTTGGTGTTCCTAACTGGGGTGTAGGGTGTGGTGGTGTTGTGACCTGTGACCCCTGGCTTGCCCAGGGCGTCACATCCACAACCTGACACCATCCTACAAATGGCCTAAAGAGTTATCCACTGAATACACCAACATGAGCAACAGAACCGAGATCCAAGAGCTACTTGTAAATTTCAACACAAGACGCTATACATCAAACCAGCAAGGAGTCAACCGGGCAGTGAATGACTTTAACAACATCCTATATATCATGGCAGAGTTAGCAGGCGTCAGAAAGACCAACCCCAAGAAACCTTCAAACAAACAAGGCCAAAAATGGTTCGACAAAGAATGCAAGTCACTACGCAACTCCCTAAGGGTAGCCTCAAACCAAAAACACAGAGACCCCAAAAACAGGGACCTAAGAGCAGCTCATGACACCCTACAGAGGCAATACAAGCGCATTCTCAAGGAGAAAAAAAAGAGGCACATCTCCCAAGAACTACAGAAGCTTGAGGACTCCCTCCAGGACAACTCATTCTGGAAAACCTGGAGTCATATTGGCACGAAGTCCAAGCATAGCACCCTCCACATACAAAATGGCAACATCTGGCACAGCTACTTCAGAGGCCTCTACAAGAATATACCAGAAGAAGACCTAACTCCAGAACAGGAGCACCTTACCACTAAACTCAGGGACATGGAGGAGACAATCAAAGACTTCCAAAATCCTCTGGACATACCAATCAGTGTGCTGGAAATAGAAGACAGAATCAAATTTATGAAATGTAAGAAGGCCGCGGGCAGTGACGGCATCCTGCCAGAGATGATCAAATACAGTTCCCCAGATATACATGCAGCACTGGCTAAACTATTCACCCACGTCCTGAGTGGCGGCTACTTCCGAAAGAGCTGGAATCAAGGTCTCATAACGCCCATCTACAAGAATGGAGACCGATATGATCCAGCAAACTACAGAGGGATCTGTGTTAACAGTATTCTGGGAAAACTGTTTAGCAGCATTATTAATAAAAGGATCATCACCTTCCTCACCCAGCGGGACACCCTCAGCAGAAGCCAATCTGGGTTCATGCCAAACTATCGCACCACGAACCACATTTACACCCTGCAAAGCCTCATCAAAAGCCACGTTCACGACAAAAAACAGGGGAAAATATTTGTATGTTTTGTGGACTTCAAGAAGGCCTTTGACTCAGTGTGGCACCCAGGCCTGTTCCTTAAACTCCTGGAGAGTGGAATAGGTGGCAAAACCTATGACGTGATCAAGAGTTCATACTCTGAGAACCGATGCAGCGTGAAGGTTAATGGAAAGAGGACGGCCTTCTTCCGGCAGTGTCGCGGGGTAAGACAGGGCTGTAGCCTGAGCCCAACTCTATTCAATATCTACATAAATGGACTGGCCTCAGCCTTGGAATCCTCCCCCGCCCCAGGTCTCAGCTTGCATGACCGAGAGGTGAAGATCCTGCTGTACGCAGATGACCTCCTGCTGCTTTCCCCATCCGAGAAAGGCCTCAAAGATAGTCTGGCTGTGCTAGAAACATTTAGCACCACATGGGCTTTGCCCATCAACCAAAAGAAGACCAAAGTCATGGTGTTTCAGAAGAGGAAGTATAACGAAACCTCTACTCCCTCCCTCACACTAAATGGCACCACGCTGGAGAAGACCAGCAGCTATACCTACCTCGGTCTGGAGCTAAGCTAAACTGGGAGCCTTAAGCAAGCAGCAGAGACCCTGATAGGGAAAGCATGCAGAAC
This sequence comes from Anomaloglossus baeobatrachus, assembly GCF_048569485.1. Taxonomy (NCBI): domain Eukaryota; kingdom Metazoa; phylum Chordata; class Amphibia; order Anura; family Aromobatidae; genus Anomaloglossus; species Anomaloglossus baeobatrachus. The sequence continues at coordinate 146,433,773 of NC_134363.1, read as the reverse complement.
CTTTTATGCTATCAAAAGAGAACTGTACCACCTCAAACCACCGGTGAGAGTCTGGCTCAAGATATTCGACAGCGTCATCACCCCTATACTGCTGTATGGCAGCGAGGTATGGGGCCCAGTGACCTATCCAGACCAAACAAAGTGGGATTCCAGCCCAACTGAAGTCTTCCATCTGGAGTTCTGCAAATATCTCCTCCAAGTCCATCGCAGCACCTCAAACATAGTCTGTCGGGCAGAGCTGGGCCGATTCCCTTTATGGCTCAGTATACACAAGAGGGCGCTATCACACCAGGCGCACATACAGAACAGCAACCCCTGCTCCTACCATCATAAAGCCCTGCTGAGCCGGAGCCCAGAGCAAGCCAGGAACCCCGGCAGCCAGTACAGTCAAAGTCAGCAACACACCCTGACAAAAGCCCAAATAAAAGAGATCTCAGAGAGCTGCAAGATGCAATACATAGAGGACTGGAAGAGTGAATTAGAGAACGCCCAGAAACTCACCCTCTACCGGTCACTGCGGAGGGACTACACTCTAGCCCCATATCTGCAAAGGTTACGCCACCCCAAAGACAGGCAGACACTTAGCCTGTACAGACTGAGTGCCCACAGCCTAGAGGTGGAAACAGGGCGGCACCGACAGACATACAAGCCGCGGGAGAACAGACTGTGCCAGTACTGCCAGCAGGGGGCTCTGGAGGACGAGGCACACTTCCTGCTGCACTGTGACAAATACTCAGCAGTGAGGGCCTCCCACTTCCAGAAACTTACCACTCATACCCCGGACTTTCCATCCATGGACGAGGAGAGGAAACTCTGCATCCTACTGGGGGAAGAGGAATCAATGGTGGAGATCGCCGCCCAATATGTCACCACATGTCATAAGCTGAGGGGTACTAAAGACCTCCAAATGGGCCATCACTCCCTAAATTGTGGCCCCAACACCCCATCCCCACAGCCCTAACCCACTCCCCTTTCACACTTCTTTTTTTGCTTTGGCAATGCTAATAGTTTTTTGGTCCTGCCAATAAAGCCTATTTGATTTGATTTGATTTAATTAGATAGATAGATAGATAGCTGGATGGAAAGAGGGATGGATGGATGGATAGATAGATAGATAGATACGGTAGATAGATAGATAGATAGATAGATAGATGGAGGGATAGATAGATAGATAGATAGATAGATACGGTAGATAGATAGATGGAGGGATAGATAGATAGATAGATAGATGGAGGGATAGATAGATGGAGGGATAGATAGATAGATAGCTATCACAGTCCTGTGATGTCCAGCTGTAGAAGGTCACAGCATTTGGCTACACAAACTGTTCCCTGACATTATATTCTTCCTGCCGTGGTGTAAATGGAATCTTATATATCTTTTCTGCTTGTGGTTTATCCCTTCCCTTTTAGGACCCTGTGGATATCCTCACCTCTCAGCTGCTAATAATCATCACTACCCCTTGTGTCCTTAAATACTTACATTTCCCCTTGGTGTTTGCTGGTGATAGAGTTATTTTCCTATACAGGGCTTGGATGCAAGCAGTCAGTTTGTATTCATCTGAAGAAACATTGCGTTTGTTGCTGTTTCTCTCCTTGAGTCATCTTGGAGAGAAGTTATTTGTTCACTTCCCCCTGTTTGTTATCCCTGTGACTTCTTTAGAGCTTATTGGGGTTGACAAAGT